>NC_041405.2:20295035-20400035 GCF_900747795.2 Erpetoichthys calabaricus
CATTGTTAGGGCTCCATCAGTGAACCAGGCTTGGGTCTCCTGTCATGGTGGACAAGCAACTAACTTGAAAGATCTGTGTGTTTCATATGATGATCTGAACAGTTGAGGGCCAACGGAGACCATGTAGCTCTGTGGTTTTGTTAAGCAGCTCTCGTGTGTGGGGGGAAAAAAAAGGCAACTATATTTTTTCCACTTCGAATAATTGTAAAATGTTTCCTACCCTTGAAGGTGAGTCGACTGCTTAGCCTTGTGCATTTAGAGCAAGAAACCAAGAAAATTTGCCCTTCTAACCAGAAGTGTCACATAATAAGACATTTTTGATACATGGGATAGGGATTTTTGTTTTGAGAAACTGCTAGAATTATGATGCTTGGTTATCTTGAAACAAGATCCTCAAACAAGCTTTACCTCAAATGCTTGTGGTCAAGTATTCAAAATGGCATTGGCCAAAAAAGGTTCTCTGTCCACTTTTCAAAAGTTGGGGATATTATTAACTTGTGTTAAAATTTAACTTGTAAAAAATCATAACTTGCCTGTGTTTTGAAGAATAAAGACTGCTGGTTTTCTGTGTTTCTTTTCATAATACAGTAATCCCTCGCTATATCGCGCTTCGCCTTTCGCGGCTTCACTCCATCGCGGATTTTATATGTAAGCATATTTAAATATATATCGCGGATTTTTTTGCTGCTTCGCGGGTTTCTGCGGACAATGGGTCTTTTAATTTCTGGTACATGCTTCCTCAGTTGGTTTGCCCAGTTGATTTCATACAAGGGACGCTATTGGCAGATGGCTGAGAAGCTACCCAGCTTACTTTCTCTCTCTTGCGCTGACGTAAGGGGGTGTGAGCAGGGGGGCTGTTCGCACACCTAGACGATACGGACGCTCGTCTAAAAATGCTGAAAGATTATCTTCACGTTGCTATCTTTTGTGCAGCTGCTTCCTGAAATGACATGCTGCACGGTGCTTCGCATACTTAAAAGCATGAAGGGCACGTATTGATTTTTTTATCTGTCTCTCTCTGTCTCTGTCTCTCTCTCTGCTCCTGACGGAGGGGGTGTGAGCTGCCGCCTTTAACAGCTTTGTGCCGCGGTGCTTCGCATACTTAAAAGCCAAACAGCACCATTGATTTGTTTGCTCCTTTGAAGAGGAAGATATGTTTGCATTCTTTTAACTGTGAGACTGAACTGTCATCTCTGTGTTGTGATGGAGCACAGTTTAAAGTTTTGAAAAAGAGACAAATGTTTGTTTGCAATGTTTGAATAACGTTCCTGTCTCTCTACAACCTCCTGTGTTTCTGCGCAAATCTGTGACCCAAGCATGACAATATAAAAATAACCATATAAACATATGGTTTCTACTTCGCGGATTTTCTTATTTCGCGGGTGGCTCTGGAACGCAACCCCCGCGATGGAGGAGGGATTACTGTAATAATAATTCATAACACATTGTCTTTTATCTTCAGGGAATGTGGAAATCTTAAAAGATCTTTGCAGGATTAAACTGGCATGTGAGAATAAGAAACCTGTACAATTTGAACTGGTTTGACTATTGGCAGCTCAAAATACAAATGTAAGCCCCTTTGTACTTACTTATATTAGTTTTATTTGATAAGGGCATGTAACTGTTTCAGTTTCTGTCCTAAATTTTTGGCTCCCTATTATATCTTTAATAATTAAGTTTGATCAGAGTAACAGTAGGTTTGGAAGTCTGTTAGTGAATATGTTCATAAATATGCCACAATCTAGTCCTGAAGCCGTATGGAAATCCCAGTTTTGCTACTTGTTGTACCCCGAAGCTGCTGAACTGCTCTTGATTCTTGTAATGCAAAACTATTTGCAAGAATTTTTGTCTTTCGACCTGGTATCCAGTCAGATTCATTTAGGGGACAGGAGGACATTCCTCCATGTCTACAAATGATTTCCATTTGTAGCATGTCCGGGGCAGGAGTGTATCCAGTTTAGTGAGTATTTTATTGACCCCTAAAGCAAAATTCCTTGTCCCAACAGTAACATGAAAAACAGTGCAAAATAGTTAAAAAATGTAAATTATTACTTGTGCAAAGAATAAGAATTATACACAATATTTCTCTATTGTTAAAAAAAAAAAAATCTTGGAAGGAGGCGAGACGTGATTTTCTCGGAGACACTTTAACATCCCGCGAGACAAGGCAATGAGACAAAAGGACATCTGCTGCACAGGCTTTTAAATGATCGACATGCAGCTCGGCAGCAGCAAGACAGCAGCTGATGCGACCGCATCTCCTTAGTGTGTGTTCAGCCCCCCCCCCCTTCACAATGTGAGAGGCAGAGACACGAAGTGGCTGGCATGCAGCGTGCTCCGTGGGTGGACGAGCAAAGCGAGCAGGGGGCACAGCCTCCTACTAATAAAGACAAAATAACATAAATAAATACTGCCCCTATAATTGAGTTTGTTCTCTCTTCACCTCAGCCAGTTATAACAATCTATAGGCAGAAGAGTCCCAGTAGCTCCCATTAGCACACTGTGCCGGTTTCTGAATGTACTGTAGGGCAACACGTCATAGAGAGGATTGGCAACATTGGTCATGATGGCCTCTAATTTTCCTGTGTAAGTGTAACCATACCCTGGCCACAAGGGCGTGGTAGGACATTCTCCACTGCTTGCCAAACACATTAAAGGAGCTGAGCCTCCTTATAAAGAAGAGCCTGCCCTGGTAGTTTTTGCATAGCAGGACTGTACTGTTCACCACATCCAGTAATATGTATTTATAAATCGCCTTCTCCCCCATTATAGTGACTGATAAGAAGGGTTCCTTGGCATTCTAGGACTCCAACACCAACTCATTTTTTTTGTCTTTAACTCCATGTGCTTTCTTCTCTCCAGAACATGATAAAGTACTGTTGTTTTGATTAAAGGATACTTTTCCTGTTCACTTGTCTGCTTCCAGTGGCTATCGTGTGTGGATTTTTGACATTTAATCTCCTGATTTCCATAGCTTCAGGCTGCATATTATCCTACTTTAGTCTCTGCAGTTTTGTTTCTTCAATTGTTATATTTTGCCATGGCTTGTTACAAATGATGCTGTGCAAGAGACTCTGCAGCATGTCTGATATAGCAGCAGATCGGTTAGTGTGCCCTGATACCCGCTGGTTTGAGTATGTGCCTGTTGTGATTCACAATGTCATCAAGCGCCAGTGGCATGTGATCTCAAATCAGAGCCTTTTTTTACTTATTTATTTATTTAATAGGCAATGCAGCAATACATGCTGAATAACATACAGGCACAGTGGTTTAACGACAGGTGCACACTTAATTCATATGATGATTTTTTTCTAAATGTTGTCAATTTTTTAACTATTACAGTCTGTGTTGTTATTTTCCATAGCCTACAGAGTGAGATTCATGTTGAGTGGCTGCTTGGTGTGGGATGATGAAGTGCACACGTTTCAATGTACTTGCACACATAACAATAAATCTGAACTGAGCTGATTACAGTGCATGGCGTTTTTTTTTAAAGGCCTTATTATTGGTGTGCAGGTGGCTTTATATCTTTCAAAAAATCTAAGTTCATAGTACCAATTAGCATATTCTGTGACATTTCAGGTACAAACACGATAAGAAAAAATTACTGAAAAAATGAAAAAGGAGACTGTGATAGAACCAAACCACGATGAAACCAATTGAAGTGCCACAAACAAGTTATCAGATTTTGTAATGCATGCTGAGTGATCACAAGTGTAACATTTATTTTTTCAGTTGTTATTGCCTAGTTGTCTACAGAACAGAGACAGCAGTTCACATCTGGGAATCAACATTCAATAATGTCGATTGTAATAGCACTTGGAAATGACTTTTCAAAGTTAAACCGTGAAACGTTGCTGCAGAACACGATCAATAAAGTGAAGCACACACGTAGTCTCCTTTTAAAATGGTAGAATCTCACAAAATGATTTGCTTTTTTTGACTTTCTGAAACAACATGGATAGTCAAGTGGCTTTATTCCTTATTAGTAAAAAGGCAATTCTGGTATGCTGTTTTGCAATCTGTGTGTAATCTAAAGATGCTGATCAATAGTCAATAACACTCTTGGTTTAAATAAAGGATTTATTTAGTATGTTTGTTTTCACACTAGACCCCTGCCCCATCACCTCTGTTTTAAAACACAAGAACAGGCTGGATATTTTTAAAAATGTATACAAGAATTCTTCACTTAAGAACACAGTTTTTATGTGGCAAATTAATGTACACCCATACCACTGACTGTGAAGAGATAACTTTGAACTGAAAAGTACCAAATGTATCATTTAATACAACCAGCAAACTTCTTGCAAACAAAAGGTGACCACTCACCTGATTAAAGGACAGTCAAAAAGTCAGATATTTCTTCACAAATATGATATATAGGCATTTACCACACAAAAATGTGTTTCAAAGTCCAGTGTTTTCTATAGATTATTTAAAAAAATATCTTGCCCACACTGGTGCTTTACAGTGGAGGCAATGGGGAATGCAGGCACTACCGTAAAATAAAAGCCTAAAATTTACTGAATACGTCGCTCGTTGGGTTTCAATAAAAGAAAACATGACTACAGAGTATCCCGAATATGTTTGTGATAACAACAAATGGACGTTGAAATAATCATTTTATCAAATTTGCTGGTACCCTCTGGTCACAACCATAATTCGTTCCAAAACTCTGGTCGCGACCCGAACGTAATTTTCCCCACAAGATTGTATGTAAATGCAATTAATCCGTTCAAGACCGTACGAACTATGTAAATATATATATATTTTTTTAAGCACAAAAATAGTTAATCATACCATAGAATGCACAGCGTAATAGTAAACTAAATGTAAAAACAGTGAATAACACTGAGAAAACTAACATTGTAAGAGTTTGCGCTAGACCCTTACGAACCGCTTGCTGTAAACACTTTGAGTTTTAAGCACAGGGAAAAAAATTAAATGCCACTTCTCTTGTGAAACGTTTCACACCATCCTCAACTGGCTTTAAATTCCTCACCTTTGCCACTCGAAGAAGGATTTTTGTTTCAACAAATCGCCATGAATCTTCCTGACGTTCTCGCATATGATCGCCTCACTTATGCTATCCCCTGCAAGGTGCTTCTCGTTCAACCACAGTAGCAACAGTTTTTCCACCTCTTCCAGCACTTGATGCCTCTGCCCGGTTAACATTATAACTCCATTTGCAACATCAGCTGCTTTGTTAGGCCCTGTATACGCAAACAAAAGAAAATTGGAAACGGAGAATGGGAAATCATTGGCGCATACGAATGCGTAGGGAAACTGGCCGCCAGTGTTTTTGTTTGCCACCAGAGTGTGTGGTTGTGAACAGATGCAAAATTTTGGCAAACGTTTTGATTGTGACCCGATTTGTACGTGTTTAGAAACATTCGTGACCAGAGGTTCTACTGTACTATTTTTCCTGAGGTAAGGATATGTTTTCTAGTCACTTGTGTGAGTTCTCATATAAATATGAAAGTAAAAGAAAATCATCCACATGGCACAGAAAGTTTACTGTAATTTTGTCTTTTGAGAGGAAGTCGTGTTCTGGGGGGTGAAAGATTATTGCATAAGACACAAGTGCTGAGGTAGAGCTCATGGTTTTCTTTTAAAACGGCCAAATCTCTTAACATTGTCTTTTAACAAAAATTATATGTATAAGCTATTTTACAAAGTGTGTGTAATTGCAAGATGCGGATTAATACTCAACAACTGTCTTGACTTGAAAAATTGGACACATTGGGTAAGTTTTAAGGCTTTTGTTTTCTGGCTGTTAATTCTAACGTGAAATGCCGATGCAAAAAGATATATTCCTTTTTAAATGTAAGGAAAGTAAATGAGTTTAGATTATAGTTTCCCATGTCAAATGCACATATACAGTACCATGTATATAAAGAAGTAACTTCGACTTGATAAATACCAAACTTGTCCATCCCATTTTTGAGGAAAGCTAAAACTCAGAAAGTTTGCAAATATAGCGAATGATTATTTAGGAAAACGTGAACATCATGTCAAGTCTAAAAAGCATTTAACCTTTGAGATAAATGAGTAGTCTGCTAATTAATGGTGGAATTACCTGTACTCCTTGGATTTGTCCACAAAGTTGTATAAAGACTGTTGAACCCCAGGCTACAGTACAGTTTTATTATGAACTCGGTTTTATGTCCTTTAAATAAAATGTTAGATTATCATTAGAAAAATTTAGATGTGAACAGGCGATTCAGCCCAACAAAGCTCATGTGATAAAAGGCCTGTGGTGTGGTGCAGGTTTTTAGATAAATAATCATATCCTAAGAGTGTGCAGGATCGGGACAGGTGCGGGTGTGAGCATGATGGCGCCACTTCAGGGTTGATTGCAGTGCTTGGCTGATCAGTCAGGTGTCATCTCATTCACACCTCACAGTGGGTGGATTGTCACATCTGCACCCGATCAGGCCGTTTAAAGGAGCCTGCACTGCACAGGGAAAGGGAAGAAAGATGAAAAGGAAGGAATGGAGTGAAAGAAAGAAAGAGGCAGGATTGGAAGAACTCCTGCTACAGAGGAATGGAGGCAGGTGGTCAGGACTGAGCCTCAGGGAGAGGAGCCTGGTGCTGAAGAAAGCGCTACTGTGGAGTTACAGTGGCCTGTCATGTGGTGTCTCCCACAGTTGTCAAAGGACTGGTGATAAAAGACGTGTTGTGTGGCTCAGCATGGCACCCTAGGGATCCTGAAGGACCGGTAATGGGGACCCGAGTCAGGTATTTAGGGTTGACCGCACCTGTCGGAAGGATGTCTCCTCTGGCTGCAGGATCCTGTGTGGGGTAAGCAGAGGAGACGTCGTGTTGAAGAAGGAAGCATTGGGGTTGGTGCTATTAAAGAAGAGTCTCCTTGCCTGTGATTTTTAACCTCAGTTTTATGGCTTGCTTATTGGACTCTTTAACGTCTACTTCAGCACTTGTTTTTTTTATGGATTATTTTTTTTATTTATTGGTTTGAATCACTGCTTGTTTTCACTTTGTTCTGGATTAATGTGAATAAAAGCACTGAGACTTTTTGCACCAAGCCCTTGCTTTATGTATAGTATGTGTCTTCATTTGCCCGGCTCATCTCGGTCTCCAGGAAGAGAAAAGGGAGTGTGCAGCCAACCCTGGACCATCACAGCTCGCCAGTCCAATCCACTGAATTCCTCCATTAGAACATAAGAAAAACAGAGACAAGAAGAAATCCTCTTTACGGTAAGTATTCAGGAAACATTAAAATAAATACAAAGATGTTCAAACTGTTATTTTAGCACATGAGTCACATGTTGAAGTTGAGGCGGAAAAACCAATCTTAATTGTGCAAATAAAATTAGTTTTATTCTTAAACATATCTAACAGTTCATTAAAAAGCGTGACTTGTGGTCAGTTTACTGTCAATGTGTAAAATATGCAAAAACGGTACTGAGCTGAAAATCATTTCCTCACAAGGCTGTGATGTTCAAAGAATCTAAAAACAAGTGCGGCTCTTACATTTCTTTGAGATGTGGCACGTCTCGCCCAGGGAGGTCAGGGCACTGTGTTAAGGATTAGGTCATTTCTATGTTATGAACACCATGGTTAACGCTGCCTTGCAGCCTCCAAGTCACCATCTGTGGGGTTGATTGCATCTGTGTGGGTTTTCTGCCACATCCCAAAGATGTGCCTCTTGGATTAGTTAGCAACTACAAACTGACTTGATGCGAGTACACCAGTATATGGATTGGCACACCATTTAGGTTTGCATCCCATCTTGTGGCCTGTGCTTCTGGGGTAATCTTTAGTCCACTTGACAGAAGTGCGTTCAGAAAGTGGGTGGGTTTCTTCCAAGTAGATTTCAGTGACAGCACAGTATCACCACTCAGTCAGCAGGACCAACCAAATTCTGGAGAACCCCAAAGTAAAGCATTGCATACATTTATTTCCTCTAAAAACTGAGACAGAATTGATCATGTAGTGAATGCAAAGTTCAGAGAGCTCTCTTGGTTCTTTTCCCATTAATGATACTCGTGGTTAGTAAATATTTCTTTCTGAAATTCACTTCTAGTCAGGTTTGTCCAGGGTTTGCAAAATTCTGCACCTTCAGCTTCATAGTAAGGTCACGCAGTGAGTGGGATGGGTATACAAAAAATTCAGACGTGAATATCAGTTGGCTTTGAACCCAAAGGAACAAGTTATCCGAACTATTCTCTTAACTTTCAGTAATTAACGCTCTGATGCTGGTCTTTCGGATTATAAAATAGGTCATTATGATAGCAATTGACGAGAAAAACTCCTAATTGAATTACGGGATTTGAGGTTTCCTCTAGAGTGCCTCTTTCTCTTGCACGATTTGGCTCAAAAACCATTCAGTACATTGTCATCTCATAACAGGCTTAAGTTTCGAGTTTGGTATTTTTCCGTCCTGCCGTTTTAGCTCTAGCCCGTCCTCAAGAAACTCACACACACACACATCGTTGAGATATCAATATTTTTGGTGTCAGGGGACCCTAAAATGTTGAGAACCGTTGAAAATTGGAGATCAAAAATTTTTAATGAATCTAAAGCTTTCACTCCTCCCCTGTAGACGATAGGTTATGGTGGGGGAAAGCACAAAGCAAAAAGTTAGCTTGTTTTAACATTTTACTGAATCGCAAAGCAAGAATAATTAAACAAAAATGAAGAGGAAATTGTAACACATATTAAAAAAGGCTTACATATCTGGGTCAACTGTATAGCTTTCCACTGACACGTATACACGACTTACAGTCAGAAACCTGTGTGACATTTTATACTTCTCTGTTTGCAAGCAAACCATGTAAGCTGTCTACAGTCCATTTTTCTAGCTAGCTGACAAGCATTGTTATCACATTTACATAAATAAAACCGTAAGTCATTTCTGTTTGGATGTTGTTGTTTTTTTTTTTAGCTAATCAGAAAAAAATCACAAAATTTTGCATGTACTTTGCCATAGGTCCAGCTTTAAAAAAAAAAAAAAAAAGGCTGTATGTAAGGAAGAGGAGTGATAACAACAAAAAACAGCATTGACATGGGGACTACAATTCCCATCAGGCAGCACATGTGCACCGAGATGAGCATATCGTCATCAGCAAGGATAAAGTTTTGTAGAGGCCACTGCGGAAGGTATGTTCTTCTCAATTAATTTGTCATTCTCTCACAGGATTATATATTTTGTGTAAGACTGTGTCTATTTCTCTTATTGTGGGTTTGTTTAGCCATATTGAGTTTCCAAAAAAAAAAAAAGTTTTTTCCTTTTTATTTATACCCAGGCAATGTTAGGTACCTATCGCTAGTTCCAGATATTAACTGAGCAGTAAGGATGTTCAAGTTCATGTTGGCTTTAGGGCATAAAATGATTTTCTATTAACTATATAACACTGATGTTTTATTCTGTGTGGCAAATACATATGCAAGCTTACTTTTAGATGGGTAACGTAATGTTTACGGATTACTTATTTTCACACCTTCCTTTTGGGGAGGTTGTTATTGCAGCAACATTTCATATAACACAGGAATCGACTCTAAACCGGGCACCAGTTCATCTAATCGGCACACTCATGCATTACACCCCCCAGTCACCCATGTAGTGCCAACTTAAGAGCTGCCAGTTAACCTCACACATATACATTACTACACATCTTAGGAACGTGTGAGGAGAAGCCCACACAACGCCAGACAGTGGCCAGGCTGGCATTCGAGTGCAGATCTCTAAAATCACACCACCCTTTTAAATATAAAATTTTTGTACAGAGATAATGGAAAGAAGTTTTGGGAACCCCCCCACCCCAAGCCGTGTTGCTTATGTGTTGTAGAGCTCTTTCAAATAGTCTTCCTGTTTTTGATATCCTACAGCGTCACATGCTTAGCTAATTATGTGAGATATCAAGTGATCAAAAAAAAAATATAAATACACACCGAAACAAGAAGTTCTGCAGCACATCGTATAAGCAGGGGCATTCCCAGTCCTCCTCCTACATCAACCTCTTCATGAGAAATGGAAGTACCAGCAAGCTCAAGTACTAAGTGGCAGGATTAGTTTGAAGCACTGTGAAGTTGAGCAAGCCATTCAAGAAGATCTTTGGAGGGAAGACCAGCTCCCCACAGGATTATTCATTTAGGTATGGCAGTAGTTTAGTATTCTAAACAACATTACATAAGGTCAAGAAAAAGAATGTGACCTCTGGAAATGACCACATTTAGGTATAGATGTGTCATGAAGTATAGTCTGATTTTCATCTAAGCTACACTAATGAACAAACAAGTTATTGTGTTGTTCCTGTAGATACTGAAAAGATCATCCAAACATTCACAGCGTAGGCTGCCAAAGTCTGTGAACCTCGAGGCTGATGACTTCCACAAAAGCTTACTGGAGTCCAACCAATGACACAAGATCGGAGGTGTGGTTTACCACTAACCTGACCAATTACAAAAAAGGCACACAACACTTTGGATTTGCTATTCATAAGAAGCATTTGCTGCCATGAAGATCGCAGAAGATCTACAATCAAGAACTGATGATTTACATATAGCTGGAAAAGTTACACATTTCAAAGTGTTTAGATATTTGTCAGTCCACACTTAGACAAATTGTTATTTAATGGAGGTTTAGTACTGGGTATCCAGTCAAGATGATTCAAAAGATAACACAGAATGCGCAAGGAGGTCAAACAAGGACCCCAGAGGCATCATTGGTGAACATCTCACTTGAGGAGTCGACCATGCAGAAAATATTGAACAGTGTGATGTCCATGGTAGAACGCTACGCAAGAAACCACTGCTCTTCAAAAAAAATACTGCAGTCCATGGTCCAAGTTTACCAAAGACCACCTTCACAAACCCAACCTTAAACTGGGGAAACATGTTGTGGACGAAATCCCCCCAGTACACATGGCAAAAAAGAGGGCACCACGTAACATGAAGACCTCAATCCCTAGGTGAAGTGAGGTGGAGAGAACATCAAGATGTGGGGCTGCGTTGCTGTCTCTGAGCCTGGACATCGTGCCATCATCAAACAGAAAAATGAATTCCCAACTTTATCAGGGTATCAAGACAGCCAGCTGAAGCTCAGTAAAAGTTGGACCTGCTGCATTACCTATGATCCTAAATGTCAAAAGTAAATCTGCAACAGACTGGCTTCACAAATTGAAAATCAACCTTTTGGTGTGGCTCGGTCCTCAACCCAGTAGAGATGCTATGGCATGGTCTGCAGTGAGCTCTTCACATCACACATCCTAAGAATATGGCGGAGCTGAAGCAGGTGAGGTCCAAAATTCCTCCTGAACATCAGAAGCATTTCTCAGGAGGTGCCATAGGAGGCTCGACCAGCTATTAGATCTCACGGTTACTGTGAATATCTGATTATAAATTGTGTGTGTGTGTTATTAGTGTCAGGACATTATGTTTGTATGTACTTGTGGACTTCGATAAAGATCAGGTCCCATTTTATGACCAATTAACGCAGAAAAGAATTTCCATACTTTTTCTTGCCCCTATGGCTACAGGCTGACCTACAGAGTCTTCTGCTCCAAGTACCACCGTATGCAAACTTATGGGGACATTTCACTGGATCTCTTACGGAAAGTAGCACAACTTCACATATTAAGTCACAATTATCTGTTATTTAATTTGACAAAAATGTAAATGTCTCACTTGGAGAAAGGCTCAGACCCCCTTCTCAGCAGAACTTGTTAACATTTCCTTTGGCAAAATCAGTTTCCAGTTGTCCCCAAGACACAAGCACAGCTAAGCACGAGTCGGACATGAGCTCCCACAAAAAAGTACTTTTATTCACACTTTCATTTCATGTAACAAGAGCAACTTCATTTTACAGCAGCAGGGGTGTTTGAGAAAAGACAGAACCGTATGGCCACATAGACACCCAGATTAAAATAACCAGTGGATGGAAAGCGACTGATCATTATGCGTTAGTAGATTAAATACAATTTACAGTAATACACAGCCGTAAAATGAATTGCACAACACAAGCGACAAGCCAATTACTTTCATATTTTTATAAATCGATCTTGACGCTGGTGCAGTTTGGTGCGGATAAGCTTACAAATCAAAACAAACTGGCAATTTTCATTGTTTTAATGATAAGGTTTAGATGTTCTAACAAGACAAACTCCAGAGCCCAAGCACTTTTGACAGTTGAGGTTTACACATTCAAAACTCCATGACGCACGCAGATGGGTGCTGCTTTTGGGGAGACAGCAAGAGAGCGACACGACGACAGTAAGGACTTGATGTACTTTGCCAATTTATCTGTCCCATTTATCCTCAAGGAAGGGTATATTGTACCACCACCCACACATCCCCCTCATAAGGTGCAGGTTTGTTCCCCCAACCCCCCCCCCCCCCCCGTGCTCGTCTTCTCATTCTCAATGTTTCTGCAGCTCTTTCATCCTGTTGAGGGCACTGCCAGCCTGGAACCATTCAATCTGGGTCTCATTGAAGGTGTGGTTCAGCTGGATTGTGTCTTGGCTGCCATCTTTGTGCTTGATGACCGCCTTCAGTGGCTGTGGAGAGGGAGAAGGAAGATGTTGAAGTCAGATCACACAACTTGTGGTCAGAGGGGATGTCTGACTCGACAACTACCTGATCTCATGGTGGATTACAAGAGTAGAAATCGCTAGACGTGGCCAATTAGATGACTCCGTGATGACTTTACAGCACAGTTTCACATTTCCAAAGCATCAAAATGAATACTCCACCCAGAAATTATATATTCTGACACGTTATTTACCTCAGATGTAGGTTGTAGTGGAGGCCATGAAAACTTACTAATCTCATATTGTTGTGGAGAAACTGCATACTGAAGGTTCAAACTCCACAAAGTTGTGGTGAGCAGATCTGGACAATGGCAAACAATGTGAAAAAAAATGTCCATGGGGGGAAAAAAGACATTGTGCCGTAACTCGTGCTGCATAAACCACGTGTCTATTATCCATCCGTGTAGTCAAAACGTGTGCATTTGTTTGGTAAAATATTATTAACAGTTACTTCCTGAAAACACTGCAGTGAAGGCCAACAATAAAGACGCCATTCCCACAATCCTTTCAATCTCAATTAAAGATCCGTCTCTTTTCCCTCATTCACTAGTCAAGAATGTGGTCTTCAATTCAAATGTACAGCATTGTGGGAATAAGGTCTTTCCTGTTTGACCTTCAATGCAGAGTTTTCAGGAAGTAACTTAATATTTTACCAAAAACACACATTTTGATTACACAAATGGGTAACGGAGATGTGGTTTATGTAGTTGAAGTTAAGGGTCAATTTTTTTTTTTGTCCCCCATGGACATTTTTTCACATCGTTTGCCGTAGTCCAGAACTGTCACCACCTGGTTCCGTGGAGTTTGAATCTTTAGGTTTGTAATATCACCATGAAAACAGGACATTAAAAGTTTTTTTGGTCACCACTCCAAACTACATGATTTTAAAAAGAAAAAAATTTTTGGATGGAGTATTCCTTTACATTCCATGTCAGAAATCACAACTTTTCGTGTGTTTTACGGTCAAAGACTTAATTTCCCTAATCTTTGGGGGTATTCATAATGCGCTTCAGTAACTGCTCGTCACATGGTCAGACCTAACCACAAACTCAGTCCAACCAGTCTGCAACTAACTCCAACAAAATTAAACCGGTTTGATTTGGTTTAATTCATAGGGTTGGCTCTGTGTGCACAAGAGCCGACAACCACACAACGCCCACCAGTGAAGTACACTGCACCTAAATGCAGCAACGACAAATAAGGAAAACAGGCAAACACAAGAGAGGCTCGCCAGTCTGATAATTTGTGTTTTATGCATCATGACAGAACGGGGGTAAGGGTGGGTTTTGGGGGGGAAGAAGCAAAATCAAGGACTGGGTCTGCAGCTTGTCGTACCTGTAAACCTTTCATAAAGACCCAGAAAAAATGGGTAAGCTTGCAGTCCTCACTGTGCTGGAAAGTCATTATGCAGCTGGGTACTACCTTGACGTACCAGGCGATTTCTAGTCATATAAACTGGCACACTCGGGCGCAGAGATCAGCAACTGAAGTCACCAAGCTTGACATGCCCTCAGACAAGAAGTTGTATAAATGAGATAAACAATACACGTAAGGTCAGACTTTTCCAACTTTAATTGCCTAGCCCAGGGGTGGACAATGTCAGTCCTGGAGAGGCTGCAGGTTTTTGTTCCAGCCCAGTTTCTTAATGAGAAGTCAATTACTGCTGAAGAAACACTTATTGCTTAAGTGACATTTTGATGCTTCATTTTAGTGGTCTCACTTGCTAAGGCTCCCCACCCTTAATTGCTTATTTCAATCTTAAACAGCTGCATTCATTGTTTTAATGGCTCCTTATTAGCAATAAGATGTAAAAATGACAAAACAGTCAGCAATTCCCCACTGAACTTGTTTCCATTTACAGCTCTGTGTGTTCATCATGCACTGTTAGATTTAATAAAACAATAAAAAAGGTGACAGACTGAAAATGATCAGTTTTAGGCTTCAAATCAGTAATACTATCCTTGAAAAGGAGAAAAATCTACAATGTAAGAACCTTACATTGCAGACTAACAAGCCATAAAATTAAATAAGGTGCGAGACTGGCAAAGATTGGTTTCTAATTAAGCAATTGGGTTGGAATGAAAACCTGTAGCCACTGCGGCTCTCCAGGACCAACATTGCCCAGCTCTGGCCTAGCCCATTAACAGTTGACTTGTTACTTACCTAGTAGCAGTAGTCCAACCCCAACAGCAGCACAAAACCCAGACTGAAGTTTCATGTTACACAACATTTTGTGAAAGCAGGTTAACTCAATTTATAAAAGAGTGGGGCAGACCATTACAGATGAAAGCGCCTGCATATTGTACACAGAAGACCTCTACACAAGTAAACAGTATTGGGAGTTCTTAACAAAAGGTCCTCACTTCATGCATTTCAGTAATTGCCATTTAGCAGCCTAGAAATGAAAGTACATCATAAATCTTAACATTTCCTTTTGTATAAAGAAGTTAAAATGTGTGTGCTGGGCCGCCCACTGTAGACAACGATCTCATCCTCATAATTTCACTAAGCTTTACACGGTCACCTACCTCTGAGGTGTTGACTCAACCCAGGGGGTTAATTTTCACACAGTAACAACCTGGCTTGGGATGCTAGAGGGAATTCCTACCGTTTTATGTTGTCAGTGGAAAGAATTTTCATGCATTTCCAAATGACTCTGGTTGGCAGAGCACTAAACTAGGCGAACAGTCACAAGACTGACACCGACAGCCTCCTCGTGCCTTTCTCCCAAACAGACATGTTGCAGATTCCCACTCAAGCAGTCACAAATAGAAATAAGCCAACTTATTCTGAGCAGAAAACTTGCCACGATTGGCCTTCTTGATGAAATCTTATTGATTTATAAACAGAGCGAGTTTGTCCATCATGCTTGACATAAAATGTTTCAGCACCATGCTTGATTAAATTACTTAAGACTCCCTGTAGTTCCCCAAATGGCTCCACACAGATCTTCCCGATGCTTAGTCGAGTCAGTCTAGGCAAAGCCGTTATATGCATTTATTTAACTTTTACTACCCCTTTGAGAGAGAAGCTTATGGTGGGAGGCATGTAGTGCAGTGGTGGCACTACTATCTCACAACAGGGAGGCTGAAGTTCACATCCCAGGTGCTCTTCATACGTTCTTGTGTCTGCACATGGGTATCCTCCAGTTAACCTCCCACAGTCCAAAGACATGTAGGTTAAGTGGACTGCCAATGTTAAATTGGCCCTAGTGAGTGTCTTCACCCTGTTCCTAACCTGCACCAAATGTTTGATGGGATAGGCTCCAGCTTCCCCACTACCCTGCTCAGGATAAAATGGGTTTAGAAAATGGATGGAAGGATGGGTAAGCGTATGGCTTGTTATGCATTACCTTCCCTGGAGCAAACTTCTTCAGGCCTTGTATTGAGATTTTGTCATCAGGACGAATCTTGTCGTAGTCAGCTGGGTCTGCAAAAGTGAGAGGCAGAAGCCCCTGTTTCTTCAAGTTTGTCTCTAGAAAAAAAAACAAAAACACACTTATCAGATAATGCAGGTAACGGAAGCATAGTTCATAGAACAAACAGGATTAGGGAAGAAACCCAGAGTCCTCCTCTCTCGGAGTCTCCTGGCATCACGCTTGCTGCAAAAACAAGCTGCCATAGGACAAGTGCTAACGGGTAGAAAGCGTCTTGTGGGAGCGGACATGCAAGGACTTAGAATTGATGATCAATTCCAGAAGGAAAGAGAACATCTTTCCACTATTTGCTGCAGCAAAGTAGTCTGACCCCCGAGTCAGCAAAGCAAGGGGTTAATGAAGAGGTGGACAAGGTGGGATTGGAGAGTATGGTTTGGGGGGGGGGGGGGGGGGGGGGGGGGCGAGGACCATGGCGGATGTTTGCCCCATTTTACCTCTGTTTGCTCAGCAACCATGAATGTTATCCATGTTCAGAGAAAAATCGGGGTTGGCACAAAGTTGACACTGGAACGAGCAGAATTAGGACCATTACACAGGGCAGCTAATAACTTGTAGCGTTTCTTGACTAATAACAGTTTGGGGGATTGATTACACATGCAAACTTTGTAAATTGAATCATTAATTCAGCACAGATTTAAAACATCCTCACAAAAATCACAGGGGAACATGGAAGAAACGGCCCCATGTGCTCCTAACTATACTCCAGTATCAACTTCGGCAAACTCCATCACTCCTGGGATTGTCAGAACTGCACCCCTGCGAAAAGGACCAACAAGGGAAGATTCCAGTATATATATATATATATATATATAAAAAGGGGGGGGGGGGGGGAAATACACAAAGAAAATTAGACAACATGAGAAAACTTAATCCACATATACTAATAGACTACCCTCACCTCAACTTTTAAAACTAATACTAAAGGTCCTTGGGTGAGGCAGCTTATTCTTAAATGACATTACAGCAAGAAAAATGAATGCAGCTGTCAGATTTTTACCAGTTGCATCAGGTCCCTGGCATTAAAATTACCACTCACCCACAGCCAAAATAAGATGTGGCCTGGCTGTAGCTCATTATTTTTGGCCAAGGTCAATTAAAAATCAGTATCTTCGAGAGAGAATAAGAATTCTTTACATTTATATAGCACTTTTCTCACTGCTCAAAGTGCTTCAGTGAGTGGGGAGCCACTTCAACCACCACTAATGTGTAGCACCCAACCTAGATGTGCAGTGGCAGCTATTTTTGTACCAGTACACTCGGCACACATTTGCTGTTAGGTGATGAATGTGCGAGAGTGAGAAAGCCAATGAGAGACAGGGGATGATTAGACCATGGTGGGCAATGTAGCCTAGACATCGAGATACACTTGACTCTTTATGAAAGCTGCCCACGGATCTTTAATTACCACAGAGCGTAAGGACCTCGATTGTATCTCTCATCCGAAAGAGAGTGCCAATATTTATACAGTACAGTGTCCATGTTACTGCCCTGGGACCCACAGATAGACCACAGGGTAAGCGCCCCCCCTGCTAGTCTCACACCTCTTCCAGTAGCAACCCAAGCTTTTCCTAGATGGGCTCCCGTTCAAGTACTGGCCGGGCCCAAACATGCTGCTGAGTGCCAATCCATTGTTTTGTCACACTAATGCACACATTTCAAATCGGTCACATTGGGCCAGTGTAACCTTCTTAGCGTGATGTGGAATGGCACACACATGCTTGAAAACGCTAATTTTCTTTTCATTTTCACCAAAGGAGAAACAAAGTAGCACTCCTTAAGACAATTTGCTTTTATAACTGGAAAAAAGCTGAATGCTACAGAGTAAACGGTCAAATAGTTGTAGTTTGCTAAATAAATAGCTTGTGTTCAAATTTGAATTCATGCACAGATATTCTAGGATAGGCTGCAGCTCCCAGTGTTTATGTTGAAGTTTCAAAAATGTAAACTAAAGAAACTATGCAAGTAGTTTATGACAACATTCTCAAGTCTGTTTTATCTGTCTGGGGCACACTCAGTTTGCAAGAACCATTGCAGAAGGGTGCATGTACAAGGTAATAGTCCTGGGTTTTGATATTCTGATAGGAATGGGCTTTTATGGGAAGTGGAAGGACAGTAAACTTTCAAAGTGCATCTTCTAGGACAAAGATAGCTGTGGATACTGACACTATTATAAATTGGCCCATACAACAAAGGAATGAACTACTTTAATTTACACATATAATACATTATACAAATATGAAACAATTCTACTACACAATTAAAAAGAGTTCTGGTGTGATGCTTACTAGAAAAGAAAAAAAAAAAAAAACACGACACTGGGGGCTTGGACCCTACACTAGGTGAAGCTAGTGTTATCCCTTAGCTAGTCTTGTCCCATCTGGAATTTTATGCTTGTAAGGCCTCTTTGATCACAAGGCACAGAAAAAATGACTTCAGTGCATGACACGACACTTCTTGCGCTTTGACCCAAACTTCAACCACATCAGTGCTCTCACTTCCCCTATCATTGTCCACATCACCTCACATGTATCATGTGTTATATTTGTAGTTCTTCACATTTGGTTCCATACAACTCCAGCCTCCTTTTTATGTATAAATCAAGGCTGCTAGGTCATGAATGTACTACAAGGTGGACCGGTCGCTTTTACCTTGTTGCTGCATACTGGGCTTATGTGTGACCAATAGGTCACTTAAATCTCTTTCAAAATATCAAGATGGAAGCCCCGTTGTAACTGCATGCTCACCATGGATCCTTGCAAAACTCCTGGTGATGATGGCTCTTCCTCCAAGATGTCGTGGCTCCAGAGCTGCATGTTCTCTACTTGAACCCTCTCCGTAGTTCTCATCTCCAACCACTACCCACTGCACTCCAGCTTTCTACAAGTCAAGAGAGACAGGGAAATGGAAAGTGAAAAAGACAGCAATAGTGCATTCATCTGTCACTACCCAGGACTTTTTAGCTCAAATGAGAGTGTGAGCATTAGATTAAATACTTTATCCCATCTCTACTAGTTCAACAGTTACATGAGGAAGTAATTATTAATAATACCAAGAACCAAGGCAGATGTGTGAGCTGGCTGACCTTATAGTATCGTGCAGTGTCTGGCACGGCTCCATATTCGCTTGTAAGCTGGTTCTTCACATTGTTTGCCTTGTTGTTTTCGATGTTGACAGCACCAATAAGCATGTTGTTAGAGATGTTGTCCAGGTGACCTCTAAATTTCAGCCAGGGTCCAGCAGCAGAGATATGATCTGTAGTGCATTTTCCTTTCACCTGTGATGAAAAAAGTTGGGGAAGTGTGAATTAGGTTACGATTGCAGGAACAGATTGTCTCAAAGGTCAGAGAAAAGCAAAATTTGAGGCAGTCTGAACTTCGTCCATAAATCCAGCTATGCATCAGCTCTATCAGTTATGCTGGTCAACTCACATTTTCTGAATTAATCCAAGCGAAGACATAACCAACAGATTGTGGCCATCAGTTCAAATCTGGTACATGTATTCATATTAATAGTAATTTCTTGCAGTTAGCGTATCTGACAGCATATCATGGACGTACAAAGTGAGACGACAGCACCAGTTTTAAGCTTCAAGAACATGCAGAGCCAGTAAAGAAAGCATCTTTGGAGATTCAAGAACTGTGTGAGGCATCAATTATATGTACATTTCCACCTTGATGTGAACGTATGCCATACTATGGGACCATACCGCGTGCAGTAAAAACGGAGGATGTTAAAAACAGTCCATCCATTTTCTCATCCACTTCATTCCCAATTAAATTGCCACCAGCCAGGAGTAGATGCTTCTTCCAGGAAAAACAGACTGCCTTTGTTTGCTCATCCGTATGACAAAAAGGGGATCTCAAGTTCCACCCTGGTGGCCTCTGCTGGCTGCAGGCTTTTGACTTAAGCAGTTTCACAAATAGCAAGTCATTGCTACCTTTAATTGATCTCACTGATGATTTTAGCCGTCCTTATTATTCCTCCTCTCATTTTACACTCGGCAAATAATGCATTTATGCTAGGTTTTCATTATGTGAAATCAGTATCTCTATATATTATTATATCGGCCTCTCTTGTAAAGGTGCACTGCACGATAACGTGCCATGAATACACTAGACTTGAGCATTCCTCCTCTTTCTCTGTACGTTTATCATTCATTTGCTCAGAGGTTGATGCGCTTGCTGCTTCCTGAGCAGCTCTTCTCTTCTCCACCCTAGTGGCCCACTTCTTCTCTTCTTTTGTTGGCATCTTTTTACGTTAAAACTGATTAAGTCAGTGTTTGTGTTGCAGTTACTTATGTTTTCCTTCATTTTTACTTAAACTGGCACTTAAATCATTCTTGAGGCAGATTGAAGACTTAAGATATGAAGAGGTAGAGGACGTGGCAGCCAAGGTGGTAGGGACAAGAACGACGCCTGTATGCATGCACCGCACGGCCACCCTACTGCCAAGAGTTGATTCTCCAATAAAATAATATAAAAATAAAAAAAGAGGACTAACCTTGGAGGTCAATCATCACCCCCGAAAGCGGACAGTAGAGATCACGTAGTACATGTGTACCAAATTTCAGGTCAAACGGCTTGTGAGCTATAGGCGATTTAAAATCCTGGAGAGACAAACGAACAGCCACGGTAGCGTATAATATAAGAAGATATATAATCTACCTATTTTTATCACCTTTATATTCTCAATGCAGCCATTTATTTTTTTTTTTTAACTATTCCTTTTCCATGGAGTTTGCTCTCTTAATTGTATCTGAACACATAATTAATGACAAGCATTGCAAACACCAGGGCGAGCAACATTGGCAGCTATTTTTGTGTCCTTATTATATTAGTATAGGTCATAAATAAATAAATAGAAAATTAAAAAGAACAAAATACTAAAAAAACAGAAGAATTCTTGTGCATCTAATTTCTTGCTTCGTTTGATAAAAATTTACCATAGTTTGTTATTTTTTAATCAAACAAACACAGTAACAGCTTGCATAATTAATAAAGGAGTCCAATAAAAAAAAAAAAAAGTTTGGGATGAAGACTTGCAGCCACAGGGAGCCACCAGGACTGAATGTTAAAACCGAGCAAATGAATAAACACAAAATGAGATATTTTACAACATAATTGGTCGTTTTCAAGTTGGGACTTTTTCAAAAATGAGTTTGGAAATCTCCCCAAAGCAGGTTGTTCAGGCATTGATCACATTAGAAATATTCACAAGGGATGGTCAAAAATTCTTAAGCTTTAACCTGAGACACATTCTGCAACTCAAATTTTGTAAGGGGCAGAACACAATTTCCTCCATATTACTATATGTAAATTACAAGTTTCCTGCCTTTATGATTTAGACTGTGCGTTTGTTTCAGAATCAAAATCAATACAGAGACACTAAAAAGCCACAAAATCAAGTACATATGCTTCAAGATATTCATTGTGTAGTCAAGTCACTGTGTGCCAGGACCGGACCATCACATGCCACAGTTAAGAGATGAGCCACACAATTCCACCATTGGCTTTGCGGCTCACAAAAAGCAATCCCAGGTCTGGCTGTCCTTCAAAATCAACAGCAGAAGGCAACGTAGCGATTATGGATCAGATCGTAATAGGAAATAGAAAAGTGAGACAGTAAATATTATAGGGATTAGTTACTCATCAGCTGAATTCATTCTTCATGAACAATTAAATAATATGACCAGGATTTGTGTATCTTGTGAGCCAATAATGCTAACATCCATCCATCCATTTTCCAACCCGCTGAATCCGAACACAGGGTCACGGGGGTCTGCCGGAGCCAATCCCAGCCAACACAGGGCACAAGGCAGGAACCAATCCCAGGCAGGGTGCCAACCCACCACAGGACACACACAAACACACCCACACACCAAGCACACACTAGGGCCAATTTAGAATCGCCAATCCACCTAACCTGCATGTCTTTGGACTGTGGGAGGAAACCGGAGCGCCCGGAGGAAACCCACGCAGACACGGGGAGAACATGCAAACTCCACGCAGGGAGGACCCGGGAAGCGAACCCAGGTCCCCAGATCACCCAACTGCGAGGCAGCAGCGCTACCCACTGCGCCACCCACAATAATGCTAACACTTGAAATAAACATGGTTTTCTTCTACTAGATCCAAAAGACATGGCAACTCCAGAAAAACTCCAGAGATGAGCAACAAGGCTGAGATGTGTGAGCTATACAGAAAGATTAAAAGGAGCTGAACAGTTTTGGTTAGGCAAAAAAAAAACAAAACAATTGAAGCAATAAAACCATGGAGATTCTCCACCAACAAAGAACATAAGTGTGTAGTACACAGTAATTACATGCCTGAGAAGGCACAAATAACCATCAGTAGCACACCTGACTTGCTTTGCCATTTATGGTAGATAAGTAAAGCACACTTTTGAAATCCTCCACACTACAAAAGGTCATCAAGGGTGTTCAGTAAAAGTGTGGACTAAAAGAGATGTCAAACCCACACCCTCTTCTCCAGGGCACACCAATGATAAAGGTTAAGTCAGCTACAGAATATATGGTTGCAAAAGACAAAACAAAATGCTTTGAGTGGCACAAAAAAAAAAAAAAAAAAAAAAAGCATTATGAACATTTAAAAAGTAAACTATGACCACAGGGTTTATATTGAGAAATAAAACTTGTATGGCTTTACTGTTTTTTTTTTAATAGGTCAGGCTCAAAATCACTTGCCTCCTCTTGTAACGCTAGGCCCTCATCTCATCCACACTGACATGTCTTCACAGATCTTTCTCTCACTTTTCCTAATTGTGAAATCTTTTAAAACTGTTTAATAAGACTGCACCAATGAGTAATTGATTTTAGCTCTTATTTAGAGGTCAAGACCTAATTCTAGTTAGTCTACGAGATCCAATCATTTGAAAGGCCATACCTTAATGAGGACCTGCATGTCCTCGAAATCTTTGCCATCCCAATTTTCAAAGGGTTCCAGAAGCTGTAGTCTCTGGCTCTGAGGACTGATGTCAACACGCAGGTTGCCAGGATCGGAGGGTGGGTGCTGGTAGGTGTCCTGTCCGGGGTCAAAATCCCGTGCAGGTAGTTCATCTGCATTTGGTGGCTGCAGCTTAAACTTCTCTCCATTGGCTGCGGTTAGGAAGTCTTTTTCAGGGTCGAATTTCAAAGTGCCTGCAATAGCCAGGGCTGTCACAATCTGCAAATGGCAAATAAAAGTGGCACAATAAAAACTACAGCCACTGAAGAGGAATACTGCATATTGCTTGGAGGCAGGGTGAAAAAAAAAAAAAAAAAAAAAAACTCACCTCTGGGGAGGTGACAAACGCATGTGTTGCTGGGTTGGCATCATTACGGGCAGTAAAGTTCCTGTTGAATGAGGTCACAATAGTATTCTTCTCACCTTTCTTCACATCACGTCTAAACAAAAAAAAAAAAAAAATTATAGTCACGCATGTGTGCCCGAGGATCTCGTCAAGGGCTCATTCGAGGTATGTAATAACCCAGTGGAACAAGAGACGGTGCGGTCGCTAACATGCATTTCTCCTTCTTTCCTCGCAGCACAGAAATTGCCCAGTTATACTGCTCATACTGCTGTTATATTGCTCATTTATACCTGGCCCTTCCAGTCAGCTCTATATAAGAAGCTAGTCAGCCTGGAAGGAGGCGTCTTTTTGTGGAGAGCAGAAAGCCAGTCTGCAGACATGCAGATGGGCTGTGAAGTCATAAAGGATTTTATTTTGGACTGTACAGTTAAACGGAACGATCTGGTTGATGTCTCAAAACCATTTTTTCATCTTTGTCTTGTTATTCTGACACTCAACCACTATATTATATATATATATATATATATATATATATATATATATATATATATATATATATATATATATATATATATAATGCACATACATATACACATATACTAGGGGGCTCGCTTTGATTGCCAACCCCCGGGTTTGGTTAACTGGATATACAATTTAAAGAGATTATTTTCATGGGAATTGTTACGTATGCATTATTTTCACTTTTACTTTAAAATGCAAGTTAAAACAATATTTGGAATAAACTTTTCTTTGAGATTGCATTGAATTTTGATTCAGTGTTTGGATTTACATTGTGAGAATGCAACGTATAACTGCCCATGAGTGAATATTGTTTCTCTCTCTCTAATAAATAAACCAACTTTTTTGAATGTTTGACTCTGAGATTTATCATCTTTGCAAAAACTATTCTAACGGGAACCTGTTAACGTTTTAATACGAAAGGCATATCAAGATCTCCTTAAGTGTCTAATGTTATCCGCTGAAGATGCATTACATTACCTTTCTTGGATACATCCTTGTTTCTACAGTAATTCGGCCAGTGGAAGACCAGACAGTGTTAACGGTTGTAGATATTCTTCGAGATATTGTAAGTTGTTGTTTTCATCTTCCGCACAATCTCCACCAACAGTTTCAGCAGTCTATTGATACGCATTTAACCAATTTGCCATGTAACTGATCGACAATTTTTTCGTTAATTAGTTTGACTTCATTGTTTCTTGCTGCCAGATTTAGATGAATGGGTGATTCTAAACTGGATCTTCGTAAGTGTGTATGTGTGTGTTCATAAGTAAGCCCTTTAATGGATTGGTGTCTGTCCAGGTTAAGCGTCGGAATGCACCTGATGACTGTGGTCTTGTTTGAAAATAGTTGCAAGTAGGGCTTGACTTGAAAGAATCTCATGGCAAAAGTCTCGGTCTCGCGTGACTTGCTTCCAAAAAGTCTCTTCAAAAAGTCACCTGTCGTCACAGGATTAGTCTTGTCAAGATTTTTTTTTATTATAATAGAGAGATTACACATACAGTTAGGTCCATAAATATTTGGACAGACAACTTTTTTCTAATTTTGGTTCTGTACATTACCACAATGAATTTTAAATGAAACAACTCAGATGCAGTTGAAGTGCAGACTTTCAGCTTTAATTCAGTGGGGTGAACAAAATGATTGCATAAAAATGTGAGGCAACTAAAGCATTTTTTTTAACACATTTCAGGGGCTCAGAAGTAATTGGACAAATGAAATAACTGGAAATAATAATTTGTAATACTTGGTTGAAAACCCTTTGCTGGCAATGACAGCCTGAAGTCTTGAACTCCTGGACATCACCAGATGCTGGGTTTCCTCCATTTTAATGCTCTGCCAGGCCTTTACTACAGCGGCTTTCAGTTGCTGTTTGTTTGTGGGCCTTTCTGTCTGAAGTTTAGTCTTCAACAAGTGAAATGCCTGCTCAATTGGGTTAAGATCAGGTGACTTGGGTTGCTTTGGCTGTATGTTTTGGGTCATTGTCCATCTGTATCATGAAACGCCGCCCAATCAATGTGACTGCATTGAGCTGGATTTGAGCAGACAGTATGTCTCTGAACACCTCAGAATTCATTCGGCTGCTTCTGTCCTGTGTCACATAATCAATAAACACTAGTGTCCCAGTGCCACTGGCAGCCATGCACGCCCAAGCCATCACACTGCCTCCACCATGTTTTACAGATGATGTGGTATGCTTTGGATAATGAGCTGTTCCACGCCTCCTCCATACTTTTTTCTTGCCATCATTCTGGTAGAGGTTGATCTTGGTTTCATCTGTCCAAAGAATGTTTTTCCACAACTGTGCTGGCTTTTTTAGATGTTCTTTAGCAAAGTCCAATCTAACCTTTCTATTCTTGAGGCTTATGAGTGGCTTGCGCCTTGCAGTGCACCCTCTGTATTTACTTTCATGCAGTCTTCTCTTTATGGTAGACATGGATATCGATACGCCTACCCCCTGGAGAGTGTTGTTCACTTGGTTGGCTGTTGTAAAGGGGTTTCTCTTCACCATGGAAATGATTCTGCGATCATCCACCACTGTTGTCTTCTGTGGACGTCCAGGTCTTTTTGCGTTGCTGAGTTCACCAGTGCTTTCATTCTTTCTCAGATTTTGCCACTTGTAATATTGTAGCAATTTCTCGGATGGGTTTTTTCTGTTTTTGCAGCTTAAGGATGGCTTCTTTCACAAGCATGGAGAGCTCCTTTGACCGCATGTTGTCTGTTCACAACAAAATCTTCCACATGCAAGCACCACACCTCAAATCATCTCCAGGCCTTTTATCTGCTTAATTGATAATGACATAACGACGGACTTGCCCACACCTGCCCATGAAATAGCCTTTGAGTCAATTGTCCAATTACTTTTGAGCCCCTGAAATGAAGAGATTGTGTTAAAAAATGCTTTAGTTGCCTCACATTTTTATGCAATCGTTTTGTTCACCCCACTGAATTAAAGCTGAAAGTCTGCACTTCAACTGCATCCGAGTTGTTTCATTTAAAATACATTGTGGTAATGTACAGAACCAAAATTAGAAAAAAGTTGTCTCTGTCCAAATATTTATGGACCTAACTGTATATAATCATATTATACACATATAAACACACACTCATAATGCACATAACTCAGACATATAGTCACTAGCACATGTGGATTTTTGCGCTTGGGATTATCTACCATTGTAAATGGGGTTTTTAAACCTTCCTACACAAACAAATGTGAGAAAGTACAAGATCAAGAACTCTACTACCCCAAGATTCACAGATTAACGATCCTTAAAATGAAGGTATGTGCTGTGCACAGTTACTATACAGACATCTAGCATTTCTCAAGAGGATTTTCCAAACTTGCAGAAATTAAATTAACCAAAAAGCATTAAAAGACGAGATGTGTTGGCTGCCAATGTATACAGGGAACACAGAGGAGACATACTTAAAGGCCCAGTTATTTACGGCTGATCCGAAGCATGGGACTTAAAATGTGCCTTATGCAAACACTGGAGTACGATTTAGAACCCTATCCATCTACCTAGCTTGTCATTAAAAGGGTAGTTAAGCCGCAAGTAGATCTTTGAAAGTGTTTTTTTAAATAAAAAAGGGTACATGGTAAGATTAGGAACAAATACATTAGAGTGCCAGCTCAGGTTGGACAGTTTGGAGACAAAGTCAGAGAGGCAAGATTGCATTGGTTTGGATATGTGCAGAGGAGAGATGCTGGGTATATTGGGAGAAGGATGCTAAGGATAGAGCTGACAGGCAAGAGGAAAAGAGGAAGGCCTAAGAGGAGGTTTATGGATGTGGTGAGAGAGGACATGCAGGTGTTGGGGGTAACGGAACAAGATGACAAGGACGGGAAGATATGGAACAAGATCGGCTAAACCATCTTCAGTGGCATGCAGTTCCATAATTATAATCAATTTAAAATACCTGTCCCATTGCCCAATACAAGGACCACAGGCATTAGCCAATACAATTCCACCAACATCTCTTAAAATCTTGGCCTGGTGGGGAAAAGAAAAAAAAAAAAAACCTTAAAATGCAAGTTAGGAGTAAACTGGACAGCTATAACATGTACTGCAGTTAAGCCCCTGGGAGAAAGATATTACATTTCTGTATTCCCAGTTCAACCACAGGATCTGCAGTTTTATAGTGTATATCTTTGAAGAAGCCGGTTTCCACACAACTAAATGAACTATGCAGTTGTTTCACTATTAATATCTAAGCTTGGTTACTTAATTGCTTCAACCTCTCCTAAGTATTTCTACCACGGGCAAAAAAACGTGACACTGTCTGCTGTTGTCCGATCACTAGAATGAAGGTACTCACATAACCGTCTCTCTCGATAGTGGCCCTGATTTGCTCCGAGCCAGGACTCACAGTGAACTGGGCCTTACATTTAATTCCCTTGTCCAGGACCTGCTTGGCAACAGCTGCCGCACGGCCCATGTCTTCATAGCTGGAGTTGGTACAACTGCCAATTAGCCCTGGGGGCAAAAAAAAAAAAACAAAAACATCAAAAGCCTTTCCTATACCAGCAGAGCATTTCAAATTATTATTCAGTAACTGAGAACGGGAGGACTGAAATGTAGTTTGAAAAGCCCTTTGACAAGTAGGTTTGCAAATATCTGGAAGACATGCAGAGATCCTCATTAACTAAAATGAAATACACTGTAAAAGAACCAATATTTGATTTATCATTTTACTGTGGACACAGTTTAGAAACTCCTATTTTAAAACTAGTAGTAAACTCTTCATTGATGAATGCCATTCAACATGGAACTCACCGACTTTCACATCCAGGGGCCAACCACTCTTTTCAGCCACAGCTCCAATTTCAGCAACTGGGTGGGCCAGATCAGGAGTGAAGGGCCCATTAATATGAGGCTTCAACTGGAAAACAGAAATATAAAGAAAAAAAGTCTTACGATGGAGAGCTTGTAAATGTTACTAGCATGTTATACAAAAAAGCATCTACTCCAATTTGACAAAATGTTGCCCCAACATCCTGTAATCATCTTCTAGAAAACTGCTATGCATTCTCTTAAGCTACATACTGTAACTGAACAAAGCTTCCCAGATTACAGCTTGAATCCACTCAAGAAAACATTATGCATATATTTAGAGGTTACTCTGTTCAACATGTCGAAGGTAATACATTACCATAGTAAAGGTAGCAATGACCAAGTCCACTTGGTCAAAGTATAAGAATGATGCCAAGTGTTTACCAGCTTTAGACACTATATTGTAGAATTTCTGCCAATCGAGCTTTGCTTTTAGTGTGTTTTCTAGTACTGTCACAGTACTGCTGAGGACCAACCAATAATACAGAGAAGTGGGAAAGGCAATAGCTATATAGAAATTAGGTTTTAGGAACAATGGTAATCCGTTCAGTTGCCCAAATCAGCATTGATGCAATAATCATCATATAACAGCGTAATGAACATTGTTGGGTGTACATTTATGCCCACCAGCTCTTTTACATTTATCTGATTTCCAAAAAAAGAACCAAAATTAGCTGTCTGTGACCTAAATGTAACCGAGCCACTCCCCCAATCACAAACTTGAGCAGCGCACCTCACTGAGGTTGATTTCAATGACCTCATCATATTCACAGCCACTATCTGGAACCAGATTGTCCTTGAATTCGTCAGCTAATGCAGCAATTTCTGCAAGCAGAGAGAAAAGCATTGTTAGCTCTAGTGGTAGGCAGGGATGAATGTCAGGCTATCCGAGCGATTAGTTGGCATTGTACTTTTACAACAATTAACATGCAATACCTCAACTTAAAGACATTAACAAGAACAGAGTGGTTTTAGAGAGAGTAATTCCAGAAATAGAAAAGCCAAACATTTTCTGACTTTATTAATACGGAATACTTAGGACTAATAAAAACGGTCATCTCACAATGAAACACTACCAGTCTGTATTTCCACTGGTGTACATTTACAGTGCCGGGGGCAGCAGCTGCAGCTATGACATCAGCATGATCTCTCATATTCCTGTTAGTCGACAAAGTGTATGCTCACTGCAGGGGCTGTGTTGCACAGTGGTCACCTCGACACTGCTTAAGCTTCGTTGAGAATTAGCACTCTAGCTTTCTTCTATTTACAGATTTAAAACGTTTGCCTGACTGGCTATAGCTAACAGATTCACCACCAGATAATGACATCTGCATGGTAAAAGGGATATTAGTCCACCGGCTGCATAGAGCCACAGCTTGACTGAATAGATGAGAATACGACACATTGTCCCTGTGATGAAGCACGACTGACACTTCACTGCATTATAAAACTTACCGTAACTTGCATTTACATTGTCTGTATTTTAGTAACCTCTTTTGCTTCTGCCATTTACAAAAGCGCAACCTTATTTGGAGGTTAGCGTCTGAGAAGTAATTCATGATTGTAAGTTGCTCCTGCATTAGTGTGATGTGTGAGCCCAGTGATTCGCTGGAACGCTGACTGGGTTGGTTCATTCCATGTACCCAGTGCTGCTGGGATTTGCTTCAACTCTCCACAACCCTACACTTGTATTACCACATGTTTCAGAATGTTAACTCTATAAAAATAAGAGGTCATCTGCTATTAGTATTTTTTATTTTATGAGTCTTCCGTTTTGCTCTCTGCATTACTGCTTTATTCAACTTTGCAAAATCTAGAATGTTTATATTTCCAATTAGCATTAAGGTCTTTTACAAAGATGTTAAACATGCATTTTAAAATATCACTAAGTAGTGTAGTAAGGGGTGTGTGATCACTCAATTACATGTTTTAACTTCGGTAATGCTGGCAATTAATAAAAAACGATTAAGACGACGACCCCAAGGGACTCCCCAAGTTAAATGTAGGTCGAGTGAAGGACCTCTGTATCACTTCCCAGCCAGGATGCCAGAAATATGAAAAGATCTGTTCTGTACAATTTATGAATAAGGTTCATAAATCAGTGAAAATCTGCTTTAAACATTCATTTCTCAGTTGTCTTTTGACATAGTCATGGACTTGTACAAATAATCCACACACACACACAAACAATACAGAACCTAAAATTAAGGAGGCTTAGATGAACCTTTTCTCTGCTATTGAAAAAGGCACATCATTTATGAATTCTGATCGATCAATTCATGTGTTCAAGATGAGTAAGTTCTACGGCTAATTAAGCTTCTTGTACCCGCACTGTGGCTTTTACTTACCCACTGCTAGTCTGCATGGGACTTTTCAGTTATAATGACACCAATACCATAAAACATTAGCTGTCTTTGTCCAATCTATTAAATTACAATTAATAGTTTTCTGAATCAAAGTAGGTGTCCTTTGTTCTTTTCCTGTTCCAATTTCTCCAGGCATGTAGAAGTACCTTTAGCATATTTTCTTTTTTTGTTCAGACACTCGTTTCCTTCTTTGCCTTGGTCACACCTTCAGGATGCAAGCGGTTTTATAGTTTCGGTTTCTAGCAAAGTTTAACCTGCCGAGTTGGCTGGTGAACAGTCAGCCACCTCTGTCAGCAAGGTAAACAACATGGCTTTTCTGTACACACAGTCTTCCTCTAATTGGGCACTTGCTGTCTTAGCAAGTGTTTGAACTACTTGGACCCCTCATCCAACTCCTTTTATGGAGTCTTCCATTTTTCCAGTCCAGTCCAGTCCTGATTATCCTTTGGAGTAGAAGGGATAGCTACAACTTTGCTACAGTCACACCCAACAAGCACTGTGGTCTCTGCTATACAGCAGAAGTTACAGACAGGTTGAGCAGTGAGCGGATAGAGGAAAAGCAATGATCGAGGGCCACACTGGGATCTTTGAAGGAGGGAACATAGGCTTGCCACCGATTTATTGGGTACATATAAGCTCACCCTTTTGGATAACCATTGGGTTTTGGTCCTTTGTTTGGACTTTAATGCCCAGCATATGCCTCTGAAAAGAGATCACTGCAATGTTACATGGTCTGGAATTGATCATCTTATTGAATGAGGAGCAAATGTTGCATTTTTGCAAGGTGTCCACCTTGGAAACAGACTTTTAAGCTAGCAGCAACTTATTAAGCAAAGACTTGTGTTATAGCCATAGCAAAAATGTCAGTCTGTCCTGTACCAGCACTTTAATTAAACACCTCACAGAAATAAGTAGTAGAATGCAGCCTGCATGTTTTATCAACATAAATACATGATCTGTTAAATTAAAAAAAAAACTTTTTTGTTCCATGTTATTCTATCATGCCTGTAATTTACACTCCATAAAAAGTACATCACTCACCAGATCGTCCAGTTTTATTTAGATAGGTCTTCATACGATGGTTATATGGGAACACGGATGTAGTTGCACCGATCTCTGCTCCCATGTTACAGATTGTTGCCATGCCTAAAACAATTAAGAGAAGCTTCAGCATGCTCCCAAATCAGCCAGGTGAGCCACAGCCTAAATTTATTATGTAAACCGTCACAAAGTGTCAGTAATCACAGTGGAAATTAACCAAGGATTACTTTGTAGGACGCACCCGTGCAGGAGATGGAGTCTACGCCAGGGCCATGGTACTCAACAATGGCTCCTGTACCCCCCTTCACAGTCAGAATGCCAGCTACTTTCAGAATGATATCTTTAGGGGAAGTCCAGCCAGAAAGAGAACCGGTCAGCTTAACTCCGATCACCTGTACAGTATACAAAAATCAGTATTACTGCACAGAAACTTAGCTTTCAAGAATATTTTATTTTTGACATACAAGCACCAAGTTACAAGCCTCCACCAACACACCACAGCATCAAATGTCACAGGTGTAAAGATGGGTGTGAAGTAACTATTCTACACCAACCCATGCACTAACCTAAATTCAATACCCAAGTTTACACTACACTTTACTAATACCAATTTCTTGCTGTACATACGAATTACTTGTTTAGAAATTAAGGGTTGGCACCCTGCCCAGGACTGGTTCCTGCCTTGTGCCCTGTGTTGGCTGGGATTGGCTCCAGCAGACCCCCGTGACCCTGTGTTCGGATTCAGCGGGTTGGAAAATGGATGGATGGATAAAATAATAGGCCTGGGTGATAAAATGACTAAAGAGAATTATAGTGAAAAGAAGAATAAGACACAGTTGCTACAATGTCGACAGAATGAGTTCTATGTATGTTTTGACAGACAAAACAAAAAGCCAAGGAAAACGAAAATAGCATTGTACTGAACCAATCATGTGTCTAGAGTGGAGGTACAGCCATGTCACGTTAGGTTGATGCATGAAGATACCCAACAGACACAGCCCAAGGCTAAAAAGACAAGGACACTGTTGAAAAGAAAAGGTCAGAGGAATTTGGTAGTGGTAGTGCTCTTTAAAGTCTAACAAGACGCAGAGTGGTGTGCACTTCAAATTGTGTAGAAAGTAAGATCCCATAAAGACAAGTAATACCACTAATCTCTTGTACCATCTGACACAGTGCCATCCTTTAGAGCATACTAAATGCAAAACTAATTTCTTGGGCATTTTTTTTTTTTTTTTACTTTGAATAGAGGTCTGCGCTGGACCGATTTTTTTTAAACCCGCTCCTGCAGTACTCCAGCCTGTGCCCACACGCTCTCACATAAACTTGGCCTCATTTGTCATGCACCCACATGCACCCTAAGGGTTTTTGTTCCGCTACTGCGTGCAGAAACAAATTGCTTCCATTAAGGAAAAAAAAAGTCATGTGTGGTTGATAAGCCTGTTTAACATGCTCTTATAACAAGGAGGTGGCTGAAGGTTTCCCCTTTTTGGCTCACTTGTCCTTTTCAGTTTTTTTGCAATGACTCTGCTTCATCAGTATTTAATACAGATCTTCCAATGGGACTTAAAAAATTTCTGAGCACAAGTTTTCAAGTCTTTTTCACAGAAAAGGTAAAATAAGAGCATTATAAGCAACACATCTTGCTAAAGCTTTGCAAGTAGGCAGACAATAACTATTCTATATTGAAATAAAGTACGATCTATGGTAATAATTGCTGGTCATTGCACACACACACACAAAAAAAATGGCACATAAGTTTAAGTAACAGATATAGTGATTTGACTTATATTGTGATATATTGATATTGATGGATAATGAAAAACATTATCGTGGTAAGATTTTTTTGCCGCATCGCCCAGCCCTAAATAAACATCTGGTCTGACATCCGGGCCATAGGATTTGGAACATAAAGACAATTGTATTGCACTTAGGATAACAAAGAATGAAATCAAGAAGAACTAATTTCTGTTAAGCTGCCAGGATCACAAACACCTAATTATGGAAGATGGCACACAGATCTTCTGCACAACAGGCTGAATTATACAAGTCTCTTGAATTATCAAATTCTTTAGGCCTGGGTACTTATGAATTTTCGTTTATTTCCGAACACATCCATTTTATGCTAAACATCTGTCTTGACATTTGTCAAAAAATGTGTTATTGCATAAGACAGACAAAATCTTGCCCTCCCCCAAGTCATGCTTTCAAAGATTACTGAAGAGAAGATCCTAAAAATATACAAAACAATCAGAGTATATTTTTTCTATGCTGGATGGTAAAACTATCCAAAAATCTTAAAAAGAATTAAACATTGGCCCAGCTTGGAGATATATACTGTCATTAATTACCATGCTAACAAGGGTTCTAACATGAGAAAGGCTTAAAAAAAAATAATGAGTACACCAGTCTTTCCCAATTGACATTAATTTAAACCTGAAGTAAACACTACTCTTCCTATCTTCTATCACATATGGATAGTAACTTCCTATCAGCATCATTTTCAACATGGTTAACTCTGCATACTCCAATTGACACAATCAACCTTGGGGTCAGGAGTACCAGAGCCTGTTCTGGCAGCCATTATGCATAAGACAGAAAGAAATCCTGGATTCAACTGCAATTACCGTATATACTCACGTATAAGTTGGGTCTTGAAACCCGAAAAAATCTATCATAAAAATCAGACCCCAAAAAATGCATTTTTATTTATTTATTTATTTTAACATCGTCTTGCTTCCTCCAGCCTCGCATCAGTTTCTTAGACACATCGAACTTTGTTGCAGCAGCGCAGTTACCAATTTCTTTCGCTGCTTCAACTACATTTAATTTAAAACCAGCTTCATATTTTCTACTGAATGAACGCTCCATCGTAGATTAGGGATGCTCTTACAATAAAGGTGTGAGGGTTTGAGATATATAAAAAAAAACAAATCAGTGTAAACGTTGTTTCGGAATAGTTCAGGTATTACCGTGTGGTCACGTAGGCACAATACATAGGGAAAGAAAAGGCAGAGTGCTCCATGGTTACTCTCTCAGGTGGGCGTTAGCATATCATAATCTCATGGACCAATAGCGTGAGTTTTCCGCATTCGCCTTATACGACAGACATTATAAAATACTATAAATAAGGTAAAGCCCAGACTTATCCGCGAGTATACATGGTAATTACAGAAACAGTGAAGGGACTGCGAATTATAGTACACAGGGAGATTTGTTTGACTGAGAAGCTCAAAAGGAAGTCACTACCAAACCTGACATGAACATTGGGTCCTCCCAAGTAACATATCCAGCTGTGCCATATGTCAGTTTTGACTGGTTTCAGTTTACTCACGTCAGGATTGAACACTCAAGACCCATGCTCTCTCACTCACCTTTGGGCACTTCAGCTCCCAGGGAATACCTGCCATGACATCAACAGCATCTGCTCCACCTACACCAATACAAATACTTCCAAGGCCACCTCCATTAGGGGAGTGAGAGTCTGTCCCAATCAGTAGCAATCCTGGATATGCATAGTTTTCAAGGATGATCTAACGAGGATAAAAAATATATAAGATTTATAGAAATAATTTCACTATTGGATAAAGATTCACAAATTCATTCTAGAAAATACTTGAGGAGGAGGACTTCAGATAGCCTAGTACTGACCAATGGGAAAATGTGCTCAACAGGAAAAATCTCAAAAACAACCTGGCCGAGATTATTTTTGTTTCCATTTATTAAATTATATCTTATAATTCTGGGAATGAACAAACATCTAGCCTTTAATTGTGATGGTTATTATTATTCTATATTTGACTAATTTCTTTATCCTAGGAGATCAGGATACAACTCTTAACATATTTATCCCCCAGGGAGATTAAATCACAAAGTGAAGAAGTAGCAGAACTGGCAACTTTGTGGTTTAAGATCCAGAGCCTTCACTACTAATGCTAAAAACAAAAAGAAGCCACAAGTACCTTGTATTGACTCATCTAAAACAGTACAAATTCAAGTAAATTAAATGGTACAGAAATTCTGTCCATTTCAATAATTGGTCTAACCTGGTGGATGATTCCAGACCCGGGCTTCCAAAATCCCACACCATATTTAGCCCCAGCACTTGCTATAAAACTGTACACTTCTTGATGCATCTCCTGCAAGAGCAACCAAAAAAAAAATACATAAATTTCTGCAACTTTAAATACATCACATTATCAACTACTCTTTAAGATGCAGTTTACCTTGGCTCTCTCCAAGTCCTTCGCACCACCAACCTGGGCCTCAATCAAGTGATCGCAGTGGATGGTACTTGGAACTGCCACACGAGGTAGCCCACTGCTAATAAACTGCAGCATCGCCATCTGAGCAGTAGCATCCTGCATGGCCACACGGTCTGGATGTAAACGAAGGTAGGTACGGCCACGGACAATCTCCTGTCCAACGGGGTCATCAAGGTGGCCATATACAATCTTCTCGGACAAAGTTAAGGGCCGGTTCAGTCTGAAAACATATAGTTATGTGATTCATACACTCCCAATACACAAACCCATATTAAATCATTTCACCACTGCCACTCTTAATTTCCAAAATGGAACCTCACTACGTTGAACTGAGTTTAGCAGATTTCACAACATATAGGGTTAGAATCATTTATGGAGAGTTACAGTTGTCATTATCTACATTGACAAATTTCTACTAAGCTAAAATTCCACTTTCAATCCAGAATTGGATTAAGCAGGCTGTAGACCATAATGGTATTTTATAATCCTCTCCTCACATTTTCTAGAGTTGTCGATATTTTAAGTGATGACAGTCAAAGTAATGCCACCATGGAAATCCTATCCTGCACAAAAACAGAACATAAGCAGCTCCAAGGGGGAAAAAAATGACTGGATACATCAAGAAAACTGCTCTCAAACTATGTGACAAGCGCTCATTATTTTCGGGAAATGCAAAATGATAATGGATTAGGTATCCCTTTCCCTTAAGGAGTTAAGGCACCATTTAAGAATTTTATCAATGCTACTAACTTACTACTGTTTGCAGTTCATTTTAAATTATACCTTTTACGGACAATTTCGATGTTTTTCTGGAGCTTCTCATAGTTGAGGAAGTTATTGGGCTCAAAACGGCTCATCGCCACTTTGCCACGAGCACTAAGCCTGGTTGTGATGTGCAACCGCCGCACACCCAGGCCCAAGGCATGCTATGAGAAAAACAAAAAGAAAAGACAATTGTATAATTTCTGGGCCACATATAATGAACAAGATAAGAACATAAAAACAAACAAGCGAACAACAGGACTTTGAAAACCCGACAGGCAGGGAAAGCACCGAATATGTGAAAGAACAAGAACAAAGTGCCAAAATATCAAGAGAGAGAGATAGATAGATAGATAGAGACTGAATCTGATAGAGGTACATGTGACAGAGAGAGAAGCAGAAGGAAAATCATCTACATCAGAAAGAGAGACAGATAGGAAAGGAGCTATATACAGTCAATGCAATTAATATTCAGATCTCTTTAACAGTTTTATTGTGTTGCAGCCATATGTTAAAAGCATTTATTTTTCACCCCAGATCAAGCAACATTTAATTCCTCAGAATGATAAAAAACTAATTTTTTCCAAACTTAATACATTTAAAAAAGGACTCCGACCCTATTTAGTTGAAGCACCTTGGGCAGTGATTATGGCCTGCAGTCTTCCTGGGTATGTCGGCACAAGCTTGGCAAACCTGCATTTGGAGGATTTCTGACATTCTTCTCTTCGGATCCTGTCAAGCACTTTGTGGTTTGATGTACAACGCTGGTGAACAACTATTCTCAAGTCTCTACAGAGATGTTCAACAGGGTTCAAATGTCATAGCAAATGGTCTGAATAATTGTGTCAGTGTGAAATTTCAGATTCTTTATCGCTCTAATAAAAAATTCTTGGGAGACGAGACTTTTTATCCTGTGACGAGATGTAATCTTTTGAAGAGAGACACTTTCATGTCCTGTGATACGAGACTTTGTGCCAAGAGATGTAACCAGGCCCGGGGCCGGAAATAAAAAACAAAGAGTAGATGACAAAGTAGAACGCTGTAAAGAATTCAAAAACGTTGGCGTGATACACTTGCAGGTCAGGTTAGAGATAATGGAAGTAGGAAAATTCGAAAGACTTTATGCAAAGAGATTTGTAAAAGTCCCGCCCACATCTAAATCATTTACAACCATGCACACAGTTCAGTCATTTCTCATTTGTGTGAATGCTGTTGCCAGACACAGTTTGTGTAGAGAGAAAGAAACGATATTCACTCACGGGCAGTTATACGTTGCGTTGTCACAATGTAATTCCAAACACCAAATCAAAACTCAATGCGATATTGACGAAAAGGTAAAAGCAAAAAGAGACTGAATATATAGACATAGGTGATATGACAGAAGTATGTACATATTGTTTGGCTTTAAAACTTTAAGTTAATTTGTGTTAATTTGTGTTACCATCAGGGACAGGTAATGTTTCTTCCCAATGAAGAGGCCTATCCACAAGAATTAAAAGTTTTGTTGTTAGTCAGCGGCAGAGACGTGAAGTTGCTGGTGCGTAGCGCAGGTAGTGGGGTTGGCAAGCAAAGCAAGCAGGGGACGAAGCCCCCTAGTGTTTACTAAATTTGCAAACATTTTTAAAATTCTGTTTCTCGTTTGTCATGCTGGGATATTAAATTTAGCTTGATGAAGGGAAAAAACATTTAAGCAAAATGCTGCAACATAACGTCAAATACTGAAGGGTTCTGAACACTTTGAATTCATTATACAGAGAGAAATGAAAGGCAAAACAAATGACAAAATGGATAGGAGCTGTAGAAGAAGAATGTTCTCCTCAGCACCATGTATTTTGTGTGTTTAGTAAATTAGAATTTTTATAATAACTATTTTGTAACTTGCCAGTGAGAGACGCTTTGGCTTATGAACTAACAAAAATATGTTATTCTAGGGTTCAGGAGAAATAGTGTCCACATGAATAAAAATCTAAGCTGTGTCTTTTTTTCCCCTTCTCAGAGTGAATGTTTCAGGGACAAGGTCACAAGGCTGCAGAAAGTACATGTAGTTTATGCAAAGGCGTCTCTCCTGTGCTTAGCTTCCAAAACACAGATAATGCTTAGCTCAACAGACATATTGTTTAACTTTACTGTTTTGATAAGGATGTTCTTTCGGTCTTATTAATCATGAGATGCTGAAGTATAAAAAACCCCTCCTGGCTTTTGATCGGGGTTCAATTGAGCTTTGTGGCAATAAGTTATACTCTTTTGAATCTCTACTTACTGCGACTCCGAATGAATAAATAAAGAGAATGAGAAAATATTATCTGTCTGCTTTTCAGTGTGCCTTTTTCGTCCACAGAGCTGTATGTGAAAATGTACAGAAACACAGAGAGAGAAGACAAAAGATGCTGTACAGGAGACAGACAATCAAAATATTGACCATGCTCTAGGAGAAATGCAAACAAAATGGAGAAGCAATGTTATGTGACAGGTGCTTTATATATGGAGAGACGCAGAATGTAAAGGCACCAAATTAGTGAGAGATGGGGTCGAAAAGGCTCTGTATATGGGAAAGGTAAACAGAAGAACAATTGAACAGTACAATACATATTAGAGAGAGCAGTAGAGTTAAATGATACCAATGCCTATGCAATGTACTTTTTACTAAAAGGAAGATGAATAAAACAGCAAATGACAGGAGGGAATGATGGAATTTAAAAGTTATACAACAAATCATGAACATAAAGAGAAGGAGGTTGGAAACATATGCCGATAGTGTGTTGCTAAACCCACCACATAATGAACCACCTGGACTGGAAGAGTGATTTTTTTTTTTTTTTTTTTAAAAACATGGTGGCCGGAGTGTCAATCTTGCCACCAACCCCCAAGTTTTTCCTCTGCTTGCAGAGCTGGGTGCAGATTAACATCATACCCACAGCACAAACCAATTGCAGGTTAAGGGCCTTGCCCAATAGAGTGGAATCACTTCTGGTGTTTATGGGATTCGAACCTGCAACCTTCTGATTGCTGGACAGATCCCTAGCCTCAGAGCTGCCACTCCGCCATAATGAACATAAGTTGACAAACGAGACCATTCAGTTCATCAGGCCCGTTTGTTTAGCTAACAGCTAAGCTGGCCCAATATCTCATTCAGATTTGTCTTATAGGTTGTCAGTTCAAATTAATATAAAATACTGTAAGGAGAGTGGTCAAGGCAGAGGACTAGAAACAGCAAGGTAGTGTGTTCTAACCTCAGTACAGCTTGACCTAAAGTGAGACAATTCCCCTGACACCACTAGTTATTTAAAAAAAAAAAAAAAAATAAAAAAAAAAACCTTTGTAATTTGGAAGTCACTTTGGATAGAAGGGCATGTTAAATAATGTAAAAGTACTTACAGTAGGAAAATACAATACTAAAAGCAGAGGGTTGCCACCTTGTTCCAGACACTGAACTGCTTTAACTGGCACGCTTTATTACAGGTTTTATGTGTTTCGGCTTGTTGTGCAGACAGACTGGCACAAGTCTTGCTGCATGCTAAAAGCATTAGAGCACACTGCCAAAGTGCTTATTTGCCCTTATTTGGCTAAATGTCAGAAGCCCTTCCACAAACTGCAAACAGCACGCTAGGAGTGGCTTAAATGCTGTAGAGTGTATGTGCCAAGAAAAAAAAAAAAAGGTATAACACACCAGTTTTGTGCCAGGCCCCAAGTATTGTACAGCAATCCTCACTTGCCTTGTGTTTAGTGTAGTTGGTGGCCATGTCTCTTGGCCCACAAGTGCAAGAAGTACATTAGTGTTCATTTATTGAGGGAGTCGCAGCGACAGTCCACCAAAACCCCACCCACTCCTTTATGGTAAAAAGAAGCGAGCAGAGAGTTTATTGGTCTAAAGTGATGTAGAATATGCACTGGTAATACCGAAGGAAGCACAATAAACATGACGTTCTATCAGCCGATAAGGAATATTAAAAGTCAAAATAAAAAAAAATCACCTTAATGGCAAGCACAACAAGGATATGAAGACTTAATAGTTAGGACGCCACAGAATGAAGACTGTATACTCTACAATTTGATGAGCATAATGTCAGTTCTCTTTTCATTTCGCATCAAAATGCCAGCCACAAGAAAGCAAACTTTTTTGCATGGCGTATGTTTATATTATATAGCATAGCGTGTAATTAAGTGAAAAGAAATGAACCGACATTACGTGTACACATTTAATAATGCACATATGGAGGAGTAAATTTAATACTCCTGATTTAGGGTCTCAGGCAGCTAGCGATTATCACAGCAACACTGGAAGAAAGCAACATGGTGGATGGTAAGCTGGTTCTTTGCAGGATACAACCGCACAGCCAATCAGAAGAGAGCGCTGTGAGCAACTCAGTGACAGAAACTGACAAAGTATCTTGTTTAGTTTTAATTCACTTTTTCTGTTATTTGAAACAGATATTTGAAACAGTGTGATCTGGTGGCACAGTGCTTAACGTTCACACTTGGGGACTTGGGTTGGAAATGGAAAATGGTGGGGGGGTTGGTAGGTGTTACTTTACAGCAAATAAAGGACTAAACATATTTTCTTCATTGAAAAGTATTTACTGAGCCATTTCTAATATTTGGTGTTAAACAGGTAGTCATCTGCAGTGAAACATACTCACTGTGCCAATCAGTCCAGAAATGCACAGGCAGAACATACACTACCACTCTGCCTTTATCAACACATCTGTACGAATCTTATTTAAACTTCAGCTTGATTTAAAACTAAATGCATACCTGTAACGTTTTGTTCAGTTCTTATCGTCTATGTGTGTACTTGACCACTTCCAACAATAAGTATATCAAATACAAATACCTGTTACCAGGCAATATCAGCCCCACGCTGCACAATGATACTGGCAGACCCCCCTTAGTTTTGATGAGCTGCCTTTTTTAACCAGAATTGTATGAGCATTACCATTAATTTCAATGGGACAACTTGAAAACTTCTGCATGCGGGAGAGTCTGCAAAATCACTTGCTGCTAAAACAGTTACGTGTGAATAATGTCATTGAAAATAATGGCAAATAACGTTACAAGCAGTTTAAGAACATCCTGGTCTGCACTATAAAGATGCTTAGGTGAGAATGGGCCCTATGATGTAGACGTTTGTTCCCTTGCTTTATCAGAGACAAAGGTGGACTTGGGGGGTATTTAGGGAAAGACTTTTTGCTTATTTGCCACAAATGTCTACAAAGCAATTAAGCGACTTTGACAATGGTGTGCATGTCTTCAGAACAGCAGCCATGCTGGGCTTTTCACATACAACAATGCCATGGATGCATTAAAGGTTGGCCCAAAACCTCAAATGTTACTTTTTTCCGCAATGCACTTCAGCTCGGTCTTATTTACTGGATAAATGGCTTTTACTTTAAATTGAAGGCTGTGCCAGGCTGCCACCAACATGCATTGTCTTGGCACCTTGTTACCCATTAATTTATTAACCTTCTTATTGCACTAATAGATGGCAAGGAGCTGGTGTTTACTCTGCCAGATCTGATTGACAAACATGACCTAGCTGTGAATGGGACATTGGGCAATGGCCGAGAATGCTCAGGCAATTTAGAGCCACCAGTTAAAATTATCACTCATGCATGTCTTTCAGATGGGGTGGCACTCCTCCTTCCCTGCAGTGGTCTCTAACTCCATCCTGGAGGGCTGCAGTGGTCGCTGCTTTTCATTCTAACCCTTAATTGTTGACCCGTTTTTGCTGCTAATTAACTCATTTTCCTTTCATTTTAATTGACTTGTTCCCCTGAACTTCTTCATTGTTCCTCTGATTTGTTTCATTTCTTTCCTTAAATGGCACCCAAACAGAAATGAAATGTGAAGTGAGGGAGCCAACAGAAGACCAACTTAAGTCAGAGCCTCAAACTCCAACAACTTGCTAAATTAGGTGCAGAGTCTTGTTATTTAAACCTGTTCTTTAATTCTATGGCTTGTTGCTGCTCTCATTGTGCAATAGCAAACATTTCCAAAATTGTCAATTTTCTCTTTTCTAAGAGCACTGTGAAAATGTTTTGGGGATCTGAGCAGATCAGCATTCCCGAGACCTTCATCTTTCTTTATTTTCAGATATTGTATGATGGTCACAGTTTGCTGCTCATGTTTTGGCTCATCTCATTATTGTTTGACTGCTAATTAAGGAAAAAGAAGCAATTGAGTGGCTGGAGTCTTTAAGAGCACGTCAAATAAAATTAATTCAAAAGAAGTTAATTAGCAGCAATAAGAGGTCACTAATTAAGAAAAGGGTTAGAATGAAAACCTGCTGCCACTGTGGCCCTCCAGGACAGGAGATGAGGACCTCTGGCCTACTGCCATTAAGGTGCAAATTCTGCAGTAACACTGACTAGGTCAAGATTCAAACCTCAGTCTCTGCAGCGGTAAGGTGACAGCACTGACCTCCCCACCAAAGTTATTACCTTGGATCCTTCATTTTTTTTTTTTTTAAACTAACGGCCTCAGCCCTTCCTAGTCCTTCAGAGGACAAAAAAAAAAGCAGAGGCAAAGAGTGCAAATCGTTTTCAGCCCAAATGTTGAAATTAGCACCAGAGCTCTAAAAGTGGGGACAGATTAGAAAACACTGACCATAATTTTTTTTTCCTGTAGTCTTGAGTTTAAATACTGTGAATGGAAAATATGTACTGACTGACTGACCAACCCACCCCGATCTGGATTAAGCGCCTTAAAAGACGACAAATTAATTGATCAAATTTTGCCGTTGTTCTGGTCAGATTCATACAACTACATATATAGGTTTAGGATTTAATCACAAAATGTTGGCCGGTGAAACGTGCAGTTTTTCATACAAAAGGAGAAACAGAAATGCAGTGTTTGTAATGCATTACAATTTATAGTAATTACAGAACGTTACTTTTTAAAAAAAATAAAACAATGTAAAACAATAAATTTTAAAATGAATGCCCCCCACCACTGCATATGACCTAGAACATTTCAATAAAGTACATTATATTAGATAAAAGGAAAATGCTACTCCCGGTTAACGGAAATAGCCGAAAAGTTCATAGAAATCTACGTTTTGCGCCCAATACTTGCATGCAAAATTTGCATGACCGAAGTGAAAGCGGACTCAAGTTATCGTGTTTACACACAGGCATACTTCCAAAAATGGTATTTTCGGACTCGAGGAGCACAACGTCGAGATTCATCAAAATTTCGGAATGGAATTCTTGGACGATCCCAATACTTTTCCTCAACTTCGCATACGGGAAAGGCAGGGAGGTCTCAAACGTCAAGATTCGTCAGACTCTCGCTTTCGCATCTTTGGACGATTACAATACTTTCCCTGTACAGTACTTCGTATACGAGAAAGTAAACTCGGTTTAAAAATTTTGCTCCTGGTTGTACAAGTTTAGACGGATGGGCTTTCAAGTCAATTGGCTTTACTGTCAAACTATCCACACACAGTATTGCAGCATCCAGTACATGAAAATAAATAAATAAACGCATACATACAGTACGCTAGTCTATTTAAAGATCGAAAAAGAAATGCACCGATCGAGTTTACATGCAATAGAGTCCTATTAAGACTTATGGCAATTTGCCAAAAACGGCGACTTAACGGCTGTTCACTAAACTGTTGCAAAAATTATAATTACTTGGAAATCACATCTGTGTGTTCTCTTGGTGCCCTTGTATTGATCCTACTGTCACCTGGCTCCAAGTGGGCACTCAAGGCGTAAAAGTCCGGCCGACATCGTATAACCTTGCTATCACCTTGCGGTTCGTCCCATGCGTTACGTAACAGTTTTATTTTCTGTAACAGTACAACTACATAGTCCTTCTGTCAAGTCATTCAAAATAGTAGGTATGGCCAGAAAAGTTTCAACCAGCCGCCCACAGAAGCAAATTGCCATGGCAATGCCTCTTCAGGACGCTCTGACCCAGCAGAACAGAAAAGCATGAAGGGGCACACTTTAAGAAACACATCTTGCTGCAATAACACACACTAACAGTTCAACTCTGATAAATGTTTAGGTTTCAATTGACATATAGATGCTTAGCATTGTAATTACATACAGACAGAGAGAGATAATACATTTTTGAATATAACCACCCCACGTACCTGGAGCCGGCTGACAGTGAGACAGTAAGACGCCATTTTGTTCACTGACAAAGATGTGTCGCGCTATTCTGACGTCACGATCCTTTATGCGGCATATGTGGCCGGGTCCTGTCGAAAGTAAAAATAAACGTGGACATTTTTCATCTCCAAAGTACTTTGCAATCTTTTAAATACAATTTTTACAATATTTAAATAAAAAACATTCTTATATCAAGTACGTGACACCTAAGATGTGAAAAGGCAGACATAACACATTTTAATTTTTATACATCTGTTAAGACAAGTAGCATCATCGTTTGTATTACATAATTTTAAATATTTTCTAAAAGGTCGGTTATTCTTAGTATTGTGCTTAAGACTGAACTTTATGAAAAGAAAATAATATGTATGTGCAAGTTTATATGATCTGTTTGGGGTATTGAAACAATAAAAAAGACATGTTCCTAAATAAAATACAGCCTCCCCAGGTGGTTATAGGTCAGAGTTCAGAGTTCGCAGACCGCCCGCTTCGCGAGTCGCCGTAAAAAAAGAAACATGGCCAAGCATCATCCGGATCTGATTTTTTGCCGAAAACAAGCAGGAGTCGGTATGAGAGTTACTTCTTTTCGATTTTTTCCCTTCCTATTTCTTGAGTTAATCTGATAAGCATATCTAATTTGAGTCTTACTGTTATAGTCGTACTTTAAAATGAAGACTGACTGACTGACTGACTGAATGAATGAAAGAGAACGTTAAGGATACGTTCAGTTGTACCAGGCGATAAATGTATCCGACTAAGACGCTACCAAAATTCCGAATAATAAGACAGTTTTGCCGGCGAATTTTACAAACAAACCGTAATTTTCATACCGGATTCCCGCTCGCAGTTTAACACTTTGAAACGCGCCTCCACCGTTGATGCTCCTCCGTGCCGTGCCAGGAGGCAAATGAATTTGACTTGTGGTCTCGCGTCACCCAATGTAGAATGTAAATGCAGTATAACGTAAGATTCGCACACTTGTTGTGCACATTTAAGTACATAGCACTGCTAGTGTATTTAAAGCCTGTAAACGCAGTTGAACTGAATGCGCTTCTAATGTACCGTTGCAAAACCACTTTTTAATACTGGAAACAGTTGATGCCCACTAGGAAATCACTGTTAAGAGCAACCTCTTTTTGAGCCTCCGGCTACATGATGCAGTGTTGCACTGTGTAGTGCATTTGAATCATGTTTGGTACAGTTGAGTATAACTGCATGCGTGACCTCTTAATGACAGTCATTTTCTAACCTGCTTTGTCTTGAACCGGGTCATGGGGGGTCTGCTGGAGCCAATGCCAGCTAGCTTACGGTGCAAGGCAGGAACAAACCCAGGCCATTAAAGGGTACGCACACACACACTCTAAGAGGAATTCTCGATCCTGAATTGGCCCTGATGTACAGTACTAAGAATCTACCATCAGATGTTTTGGGTGTGTGCCAAGGAGACTTTACCTCAATAAGCTTGATGAAACGATAAGAGTAGCTGTGCACCGTGACTAAGAGGGACACCGCTTTGATGAGAGAAACAATCCAGTATGTGTGGGTCAGAAAGGCCAAGGACACCCCACCATCTCCAAAAGCAATAAAGCAAAATCAGTCCTGAGTTGCATTACACAACTCGGAGTCCATTAACTGCATTGATAAATGTATGATTAACCCTCTATTAAGGAACTAAGTCACTCAGGGGGCCTGTAGGGGTTATAATCTGGCCTAAAACAGTCAAAAACACTACTAGGAGTCACTGTTTAGAGCAAGTCAATATTACACAATTACAACCACAATTGTTTTTATTGTACATTTTCATACTGCAATGTAGCACTGTATACTATACATTATATCACTTAAATATAACACAGCAATTGCAGAACTTTTACAACTGACATCTTGCTATTATATAAAACAATCCTTTGACAAGACGAGACTTTTTGGAAGAGAAGTTGTGCAAGATGAGACTTTTGCCATGAGATTTTTTTCAAGTCCCGCCCTCCTCTCAAACATTTTCAAACTAGACCACGGTCCTCGCACCTCTGTCTTGTGAATGCTTTTGACCGACACACTTCCTGCGCTCTCAGTTCTTATCAATTTTAACGTTTTCATCACTTTTAAGTTCTCAATTAAAGAAGACGTATTACGTCCATGATGAAATTCTTCAATAAGATTTGAAGGGTCATCAGCAGAAGAAACAAGTACACAGAGAGCACAGAGAAACGAAGTCAAACGAATTAACACACAAAATGTTAATCAGTTACACGGCAAATTGGTTAAATGCGTATCAATAGACTATGTTTTAACAGTTGGTAGTGATCATGTGGAAGATGAAAACATCAACTTACAATATCCTGAAGAATATCTACAACCATTAACACTGTCGGGTCTTCCACTGGCCGAATTACTTTAGAAAGAAGGATGTATCCAAGAAAGGTAATGTAATACATCTTCAGGGGATATCATTAGACAACAAAGGAGATCTTGATATGCCATTCGTGTTAAAACATTACCAGTTTCCCGTTAGAATAGCTTTTGCAAAGATAATAAATCTCAGAGCCAAACATTCGAAAAAGTCATTTTATTCAATGGAGAGAAATAAACGAAATTCAGTCACGGGCATTTATACGTTGCATTGATGCATATGTAACAATTCCCATGAAAATACAAATGAAACAGATTTTTATGTCCACATCCCCATATTCGATCGGCAGAACCGCAAAGAGGCTAGTGAGTAGTGCAGGCCCAGGGATTGGCGAGCGAAGCAAACAGGGGGCAAAGCAAAGTTTAACAAAATTTAAAGACTGACATGACATTGTCCTAGACTCCTGATGAAGATGTGTTTGTTGAGGGTGACTCCAGTGATTTTATAAGTGCATCCCAAATGACATACATGACAGTACTATAACAAACACCTAAATAACTGCCCCGTTACCTTTTGTGGAAATATTGCTGACTCATATCACTTATTCGGGGGGGGGGGGGACAATCCCCCTTTGGCTTAATATGAACATGAAGGCATGCTTTCTAATCCACTTGAAGAGCGTGGGCTACACCATCCAAGTCAAAGCTAAGTTGGCTTGCTAATACAGTGCCCCATTGAAATATGGCATAAAAGGTGCAAGTTTAAGATTTAAAATTGATTTTGACGTTTCTCCCAAATTATGAAATACTAAATAGTGTGTGTGTGTATATATACAGTCATTTGAAAAAGTTTGGGAACCCCTCTTAATTCTTTGGATTTTTGTTTCTCAAAGTATCAACTTCCTTTTAATATCTGACATGCCTTATGGAAACAGTAGTATGTCAGCAGTGACATTAAGTTTATTGGATTAACAGAAAATATGCATCATAACAAAATTAGACGGGTGCATAAATTTGGATACCCCAACAGACATATTGCATCAATACTTAGTTGAGCAAATCTAACAGCCTCTAGACGCTGTCCTCCTATAGCCTTTGATGAGTGTCAGGATTCTGGATGGAGGTATTGTTGACCATTCTTCCATACAAAATCTTTCCAGTTCAGTTAAATTTGATGGCTGCCGAGCATGGACAGCCTGCTTCAAATCATCCAATAGATTTTCGATGATATTCAAGTTAGGGGACTGTGACGGCCATTCCAGAACATTGTACTTCTCCCTCTGCATGAATGCCTTTGTAGATTTTGAACTGTGTTTTGGGTCATTGTCTTGTTGGAATATCCAACCCCTGCGTAACTTCAACTTTGTGACTGATGCTTGAACATTATCCTGACAAATTTGTTGATATTGGGTTGAATTCATCCGACCCTCAACTTTAACAAGGGCCCCAGTCCCTGAACTAGCCACACAGCTCCACAGCATGATGGAACCTCCACCAAATTTGACTGTAAGTAGCAGGTATTTTTCTTGGAATGCGGTGTTCTTCTTCCACCATGCAAAGCACTTTTTTGTTATGACCAAATAACTCAATTTTTGTCTCATCAGTCTAAAGTACTTTGTTCCAAAATGAATCTGGCTTGTCTAAATGAGCATTGGCATACAACAAGCGACTCTGTTTGTGGCGAGAGTGCAGAAAGGGCTTCTTTCTTCTCACCCTGCCATACAGATGTTCTTTGTGCAAATTGCGCTGAATTGTAGAACGATGTACAGATACACCATCTGCAGCAAGATGTTCTTGCAGGTCTTTGGAGGTGATCTGTGGGTTGTCTGTAACCATTCTCACAATCCTGCTCATATGCCGCTCCTGTATTTTTCTTGGCCTGCCAGACCTGCTGGGTTTATCAGTAACTGTGCCTGTGGCCTTCCATTTCCTGATTACATTCCTTACAGTTGAAACTTACAGTTTAAACCTCTGAGATAGCTTTTTGTAGCCTTCCCCTAAACCAGGAGACTCAACAATCTTTGTTTTCAGATCTTTGGAGAGTTGTTTGGAGGATCCCATGCTGTCACTCTTCAGTTTGAGAGTCAAAGGGAAGCATAAATTGCAGTTGACCACCTTAAATACCTTTATATCTCATGATTGGGACACACCTGTTTATGAAGGCATAACGAGCTCATCCATCCAATTTGGTGTTGCTAGTAATCAGCATTGAGCAGTGACAGGCATTCAAATCAGAAAAATTACAAGGGGACTCACATTTGTGCACAGCCAGTTTTTCACATTTGATTTAATTTCATACAACTAAATACTGCTTCACTAAAAATCTTTGTTTGGAAAACACCGCAGTACTCAGATGTTACTAGGAAATGAAAGACATACCACTGTTATCTATTTTGTTGAAAGTACAGTAAATTATTATGCAGGCTGAGAGGGGTTCCCAAACTTTTTCATATGACTATATATTATAATAGTAGTGAAACAGGACACACTTTAAAAATCAATTAAAAAAAAAAAAAGTAATAATTTGTATTGAGAAGAATTTATATTGATAGCTTTCATATCCGAGGGCCTCTTGATATTCAGTATTTTTGGTTTTGCTATCAGGGGTGAGAATGTAGTTGTGATCTCTTTGCTAGGAATGTACAAAGTTGGCAAGGGACATCTGACCAAGTGGAAGGTAGGTACACTCCATCATCAACTGTTGCCAATGTATCTGATTGTGTTTAGCTCTGACAAGAGATTGTTGTCTCTGCCAATGAGCAGAGAGAGAGAGAGGATTTTTATGGTGGCTGGTGTGCCAATTCTGCCACCAACCCCCAGGTTTTTTTTCCCTACATGCAGGGCTGGATGAAGATTAACATCATACCCAGGACAGAGTAATTGCAGGTTAAGGGACTTGCTCAAGGGCCCAACGAAGTAGGGTCACTTTTGGCATTTTATGGGATTCGAACCAGTAATCCCTCAGAGCCACCACTCCGCCCCACTATTACCACACCAGTGAGCAGGTGCCCTCTAAAACACACATAGCTCTGATCTGTCTCTGAAAAACATCAAACGTTACTCCTTAACAATCTCTAGATGATAATGTCTGCTGAATAAACAGGTTTCACTAGCTAAGTGGATGCAAGGTACGCTGCAACCCTTGGCGAGAGGTAGAGCAACTTGAATGGAGGCTGGCGTGTGAGTGAGGAGGGCCCTGCCCGTCTCCCTACTCCTGAGGTCCCGCCACCTCCTCCCCTCGGCCTACAGCCTGTCACTTGGATTTGCGCAAATAAATCTGTATCACAAGCGAACTATAACGAGAGAAGTCACAAAATCAACTGGAATGTTCAAGCAAATTATAGAAAAAAAAAAACAGATCTAAATGCATTAAGTAGTTCTTAAGTGAAAAGCAGACAGACAGACGGATGTTGGATTTTTATATATATATATATATATATATATATATATATATATATATATAATCAGATTGTGACACAGACTACGAATGCCGTGAATGTAATTACCCCAATCTACATGCTGTCAAATAAACGAACCACACGCCGTGGCACAATGTTAGGAGCATCGCCTCTGGCGCTGACGTCCGAGGTTCGATTCCCGAGGGAGTGCAGTAGAGTGTGTACGCCTGATGAGCCCAGAATTAGGGCGAAACACGTGTCACGTACTCTTTGCATTATTTGACAGTAAACTATTTTCAACCATTCTATGATCTGCTTCTCACAACTGAGGGCACCGTGGCGGATGTTAGCAGACTTGCTGGCCAACCACAAAAATTACCTGGTAGGTAACCACCCATACAATCAGATTGTGACACAGACTACGAATGCTGTGAATATATATATAGAGAGAGAGATATGTTAATGTATTTATATTGCTCGAATTTTCCAACATGATAGGTGATTTGCAGTTATTTAGTGGTAAATCCATTCTAAAGACAGGAGTTTTTACATTCATATTTAATGTGAAATACATTTTTAATTAGGCTCAGTTTTTATCTTTGTAAATTGCAAATTTAAAGAATGTTCTATGCAGCCTCTAATTGCTGATTCAAGTCTTGCACAGGGCATCCGTTGTACTGATTATAATAACAGTATGTGCATTGTAAGGTACAATATAAAGTTGAATTTGGCAGAATAAAAGCAGTTTTTGCCTAGATCTGCTATTCTCCATAAACACCTTGGTGAAATTTAACTTATCGTGTGCCATTTTTCATCAGTGTTGAGATGTAGGAAGTGCTTGTCTTTGTAAAATGATGGCGGCGTTCAGACCTTCCATGTTTAACAAACCTTCAAACCAAGAGCAATTGTATTCCATGCATTTATTTGCAGTACCTATAAACAGTGTTCACTATGAGCAGTGTCAAAAAATCCAAATGAAATCCCCTATGACTCAATGTCATATGAGAACTTCCAAGAGGCAAATACTTTTAATAGACGCTGTGCAAGACGGCTCCTGGCTAGGCAGCTTTCTGAAATGACTCCCATCAGTCTTTTGTAATAAAATTGCTCTTTGTTGGTCAATGTCAGAGCTTCATTTAAGCATTGTGGCATGCAGATTGTAGCATTTGGCTGCAGCAGTATTCCCAGATTTAATTTTTTAAGGCTTCTTGACATAGCTAAAGCATTTTTGATATATTTAGGCAGAGTCTGCACTGGTTGGAGTGGCCTATATTTAAGTTATTGGAATGGGGATTAGAGATGCCAGACTAACTCTTGTTATGGTTGAAAAGAAAACACAGTTGAGTATTCTGGACATAGTGTGTTTGCTTGTGTAGTGTCAGGAGCTCCAGTAATTTTAAAAAAACATCATATGGGTTTAACATGGCCAAGTGATTATCCAGAAATTGCCTTTCCATCTTTCTTGAACCTTTGGCATGAGCTCCATACTTTTCCTGCTAGTGCTGCTACCAACTGTATCCCAGTTTCAAATCATGTGCCTGATTGTTGTCAATGTGGATTTTACACATTTTCCCCACCTCAGAGAGATGTATTAGTTAGGTTAACTGGCGATTGTGAAATGGTCCAGTGTGAATGTTCATGTGCTTGAGGCCTTGTACCATGTCAAGGGCTGTTTTCTTCAGGGCCTTAATTTTCATGCTTAAGGGATGGGTCTTGGATCCCCTACTGCCTCCGACACAACTATGATACAGATTAAGTGGATTTCAGAATGTAACATCATTACAGTAATCCCTCACTTATCGCGGGAGATAGGTTCCAAGGCCGACCGCAATAACTGAATTTCCGCGAAGTAGGGACACCATATTTATTTAATCATTTAATGTGTATTTGGACGTTTTTAAACCCTCCCTGTATTGTTTACAACCCACCCTTTACTTTATCTATCTATCTATCTATCTATTAATAACAGGGACAACTGCTAAGCAATATGAAATCGGTAGATAAGTTTACACTTACTGTATAGCGAAGTACACGTAGCTATATATGATGTGATGATGGTGATGAATATGCTGCGCAGTAAAAATGATGACGATTGAAGGTGATAATCCCCTGAATGCAGTAGCAAGAGCACATTAATGCTGAATGAGTGAGATGAGACTTCCTGGTTAATGCAGCACTCCGTCGCTGAGCCAATCAGCAGCACACAGGAACTTAACTGCGTGCTCTGATTGGGTAACTTCTCAGCCATCCGCCAATAGCATCTCTTGTATGAAATCAACTGGGCAAACCAACTGAGGAAGCAAATACCTGAAGTAAAAAGACCCATTGTCCAGAGAAACTCGCGAAGCAGCGAAAAATCCGCATTATATATTTAGATATGCTTACATATAAAATCCGCGAAGTCGTGAATCCGCGAAAAGTGAACCACGAAGTAGCGAGGGATTACTGTATTACCGTATATACTCGCGTATAAGTCGGGTCTTGAAACCTAAAAAATCAATCATAAAATCAGATCCCAACTTACAAGCCCATTCAAAAATGCGACACTTAAATTTTTTTTTTTTTTTTTTTTACATCTGCTTGCCTCCTCCAATCTCTCATCAGTTACTCGGACGCATCGAATTTTGTTGCAGCAGTGCAGTTACCAATTTCTTTCACCAAGTTTAATTTAAAACCAGCTTCAAATTTTCTTCTAATCAAACGCTCCATTGTAGATAAGGGATGCTCTTACAATAAAGGTGTATGAGGGTGTGAGATACAAAAAACACAAAACAGTGCAAACGTCTTTTCAGAATAGTTTGGTTATTACCGTGTGGTCACATAGGCACAATAAATAGAAAAAAAAAGGCCGTGTGCTCCGTGGTTACTCTCTCAGGTGAGCGTTAGCATATCATAATCTCTTGGACCAATAGTGTGAGTTTTCTGCATTTGACTTATACGACCAACATTATAAAATACCAGAAATTATATGGTAAAATCGAGTCCTGCAGGATAACTTAAATGTGAGTATATACAGTACTTAAAGAACAATCTATTATGATAGTTTACACATCTGGTATATCATGTTTCTTTTTCTTTAAACTAGGGGGCTCTGCCCCCTGCTCGCTTCGCTCACCAACCCCCGGATGTACAATTTAAACAGATTGTTATTTTCATGGGAATTGTTACATATGCATAAAAGAACTATTTTACATTACAGTGAGTAATTATCCTTAGTAAAAAATAGTAAAACGTAATAAATTGAAAGAAAATTGTTTCATGTTGCGTTAGAAGTATTCGTTGCAGCATACGTTTTCATTCTGTTTGGCTTTGAAATTAACATTCAAATCCTTTTTAAACTTGTACTGTAAACAATATTTTGAATTAACTTTTTTGTCAATATCACATTGAATTTTGATTCCATGTTTGGACTTGCATCATGACAACGCAGCATATATAACTGCCTGAATATCGTTTCTTTCTCTCTAATAAATAAACTGACTTTTTGGAATGTTTGTCCCAGTGATTTGATAATTGTCATAGCAAACGCTGTTCTAACAGGAAACTGTAAACGTTTTAATACAAATAACATATCAAGATCTCCTTTGGTGTCTAATGTTATCTGCGGAAGATGTACTACATTATCTTTCTTGTCACCTGTTAATATTTTACATGTCAGAATTGTTCGACCAATTTTGAATACAACTAATCTTGTCCTTTGGTATAGCCCATCACTCACATATAAATTACGCAATAACATTACGATACATCCTTCTTTCAACAGTAATTTGAAAAAGGTGTTAATTGGTTGTAGATATTCTTCGTGATATTGTAAGTTGATGTTTTCATCTTCCACACCATCACCACCAACTGTTTCAGCATAGTCTATTGATACGCATTTAACCAATTTGCCGTATAACCGATCAACATGTGTGGCGTTAATTCGTCTGACTTCGTCTCTCGGTGCTAGGATTGCCAGTGTACTCATTTCTTCTGTTGATAACCCTTCAGGATGAAATTCTTCAATAAGATTTGGACATAATAAGTCTTTTGTTGGGAACTTAAAGTGAGGAAAACGTAAAAATTTATAAGAGCTGAGAGCGCAGGAACTGTGTCTGACAAAAGCATTCACATGAACGAGAGGTGAGAGGACCGCAGGCGTGGGCTGTTAACTGGAAATGGTTGAGAGGAGGGCGGGACTTGAAAAAATCTCTTGGCAATAGTCTCGTCTCAAGATTTTCTTTTATAATAGAGAGATATGACTAATCATCATCCATATTTTAAAACGTAATGTGTGTGTGTTTTGGTGGGGGGGTCTGATGTCTCGTTTTACTTTCAAAGGAACAGTCCAATAGTTGATTTAAATTGTGCTGGACATTTTTTCCTGCTCTCTTCCACTTACTGCACACGCTGAACCACAGTTAACATTTTGGATACTTCAGTGCCTTTGAGTTATGCAGCAACTTCGAATTTTTTATATATCTTTCTTTCGGAAAATTGCTCAGTTATATTTAAGAAAATGTAGTATCCGTGTATCAGTGGGATGCATAGTATGCCATGCTGTTTTGCTCTTCTGCTTCACCATTCCTGGTCCCTGAGGACATTTCTTCATTCAGTCACCATAAAAGAGAATTAACTAGAAGACATGGTCACTGTAAAATCGTGTCAGCCTTCCATTTTTTTTTCTCGTATCACACCTGAGTTTGCATCATCTTTATTATTTGGACCTCAATATGGTGGTGTTATGAATGGTCTAGCTGGGGGCATCCAGAACCATAGATCTTTCTATATACATAATACTCTGCCGTGGCTGTTCGTTTGTCTGTCCAGGATTTTAAATCACCTGTAGCTCACAAACCGTTTCAACTATTGACCTGAAATTTGATACACATATACTACGTGACCTTTACTGTCCGCTTTCGGGGGTGATAACTGACCTCCAAAGTTATTCCTCATTTTTATTTTATTTTATTGCAGAATCAACTCTTAGCAGCGGCCAGCAGGGTGGCCATGCGGCGCATGCGTGTGGGCGCCGTTCTTATTCCCTATCTCTTCATATTTTAAATCATTCTTGAGGCAGCTTAAGTGAAAAATTAAAGATAACGTACTAATTAATTGCAACACAAATACTGACTTAATCAGTTTTAACGTGAAATTATGCAGATGAAAAAAGAGAAGAAGCAGGCCGCTAGGGTGGAGAAAAGAAGAGCTGCTCAGGAAGCAGCAAGCACATCAACCTCTGAGCAGACGAATGCTAAACGTACAGAGAAAGAAAGAGGATGAAAACTAGGAATGATCAAGTCAAGTGTATTCACGGCACATTATCGTGCAGTTCACCGTTACTGGTCTCTCATAATATTACATGATATACCCTATGTAAATGGTTGGAGTGGAAGTAAAGAGTTACATTCTTTCTCCATTGACAAGTCAGTTCTGCTGTCTCATATTTGACTGGAATATACAGTATGTGGGCTTGCAAAGAGAAAAAGAAGTTACAATTTTAATGTAGGTAACCGGCAAGAGACAACAGGACTTGATGATATTTCCTTAAGAAAAAGATAACCAGTTTCCAATACCAAGAACAAGTATACAAGATGCAACCATTCTTAAGTTCTGCTTCCCTTTTTAATAACCCCTGTTGAGATATTGTTTTTGTCTCTGGCATTGTGGCTGAATAATACCACGCTTCAGTTTAAAGACAAGGTTCAGTCATTTTAGTATACTCTGTGTGTGTTGGTATATATTATTATTATAAATTCCTTCTAGTTCAGTCCACTCTCATATGCTAAATTATAGCTGCATGATTTTTAATAAGTACGTGACATGAGACAAACCCTCTATGTATCAAATTTACGATACAGAATATTGCCGATATGAAATGTGGCTTTGTATAAGATATTTTATAACATTAACACATGACTGAAAGGCAAATAAAAACATCTCTTGTCGGAAGCAGGGTCTTTAAAAATCTGATTGAAAAGCTACAGCTAAGATATAACATGACAGACTGCACCGTATTCACCCTCTGTATAATGACGTGAAGATATAATATAGTACAATATAGGCATCAATGCATGTGAAAGTGGGCTTGGAACACACACACACACACACACTCACTCTCTTAATTTAACATGGTGAGGGTGAGAAAGCAGCCAAATTCTCAGGGCTTGCGTTTCTCATCTACTCGTACGTCAGTCTCTTATTATGTAAGTATTTCAATTTCGGGGGTATAGTCACATTGGAGGGGTCTCTGTTTCATAATGTCATTCTCATTTTTTAAAAGGAAATATAACATTACAAGATTTTTAGATCCAGTCAGGACCCACAGCTAAACAGGTCAAACAAAAAATAAAAGGGCAACCATTGTTGAAGAAATGTTTGATGTTAACTCAGAAAGCCAAAGCATCAATTTAAATTTGGATGGTTTAGTATAGTATAGTATAGTAGCTTTATATTATTGCAGTGCAAATATATTAACAGCAGTAATGATGCACTGCATGACGCCGTGCCGTGAATCCACTTGACTTGATCATTCCTAGTTTTCATCCTCTTTCTCTGTACGTTTACCATTTGTTTGCTCGGAGGTTGATGCGCTTGCTGCTTCCTGAGCAGCTCTTCTTTTCTCCACTCTAGCGGCCTGCTTCTCCTCTTCTTTCGTCTGCATCTTTTCTCGTTAAAACTGATTAAGTCAGTGTTTGTGTTGCAATTACTTAGTACATTTTCTTTAATTGTTCACTTAAGCTGGAACTTAAGTCTTCAATCTGCCTCAAGAATGATTTAAGATATTGGAGAGGTGGGGAAGTGACGGCGAAGGTGGTAGGGATGAGAACGGCGCCCATACGCATGCACCGCACTGCTGGCCGAGAGTTGATTCTACAATAAAATAAAATTTAAAAATAAAAAGAGGAATATCCTTGGGCATCAATCAACACCCCTAAAGTGGACAGTAGAGATCACATAGTACATGTGTACCACATGTCAGGTCAATAGTTAAAACGGTTTGCAAGGTACAGGTGATTTAAAATCCTGGACAGACAAACGAACAGCCACGGTAGCGTATTATATATAAAGATTTATGATTATTTTAATAAATAAAAAGTTAAAAAGAAAAACCCTACCTTAAACCTTGTCTGTTTGTGCACAGATTTTAATGTATTTTGCAGTGATTTGATTTATGAATGTCTCAGAATATAAATAACATTAAACAGTACATTTCTTAAATGAAAAGTCCATGTAGTGTGTATATTGTACTGAGAAGCCTGAAGTGCAATATGAATTGTATTGTGAACTAAGTGTATCGCCTTACGCCTAGTAAAGAGTGCAGATTTAATAAAAATAAGCAGGTTGTTCGGGAGCAAGTCAAGATTGTTGATAACAAATATGTTATTTAGAACTTTCTGACAGTTGGCTATTGGAAATTAACTGTACTTTTTGTTTTGTTTTTTATAGCCATTGGAAGACTGTGTGAAAAGTGTAAGTACAAAAATCTTTTCTTTTTTATTTATTGTGAAATCAGTCTGTTTAGGTATGGAAACCAAAGGCACAACATTCTTGAAATTGCTTTCTACAAGCTGACAGTTCCTGCTGTGCCGTAATTTAAAGCCCTTCCTTAAAATGTGTTGCCTTGGTATAATGTTGTGCTAAACAGGGCGTGTTTTTTGTGTTTTTGAGAGTTTACATGAGTGTGTGTGGGTTTAATTTAAATAGTACGATTGGCCTTTTTATTTTGCAGCAGAGCTATATGCTCAAAGATGATCTCCCACAGAATTCTTGTAATGATTTAAGGAGTAATTGGAGGTTCACTTTCTAAAAATTCACAACCAAATGGGACATTGTAGTTTGCTGTTACAAAGCCAAACTCTAACAGACATCAGGCAAGGCAGGCGGCAAGAATCTGCAGTATTTTCTTTCATCTTTTTGTCAGCGCTGGTAGACTGAAATACTGAAGACATACACTGGAAGCCCCCAAAGGATGAATCTCGAAGCTTATTTTGCTTATTTTTAACTATTGCTTTTATGCTCGGTCAACTCAAGGGCCTGATTGTTAGCAGGGTGTTTCTCAGGTTGCAATCTCATAGACCCGTGTTCTCTCAACCCCTGAGTCGCAACCCACTTCTGGGTTACTGCTGCCGGTGCATCATGAGTTGCTATTGTTTATAACGGTACTGGGTCAGGCACGAGTTCTGTCCCTCATGCCCCCTGCCTGATGATCATGCGCGAGTCAGTTCAAGGGAGAGACTCACATGGAAAAAGTGGGTTGTGACACCAGAAATGTTGAGAAACTGTCCTAGGCCACAAGTCACTTGATAACAAGTAATACAGCTAATAGTGACTAAGTGTGCAGTATAATAATTAAATATACACTGCAACTCTTCAACTGTTGGTGGATAGATGAGTGGAGTTTGCTTGTTTTTTTCCATTTTAGGACTTAGTATCTGTTATCAATATCCCCTGCGTCGTCCATTTAAATTCTACATATTTGTCTTGCTTACTGTCAAAAATCTCATACTTCTGCATTTGTTGGTGAAACCTCAAAAGCTAATCAGGAATGGATTTTTGTCCATTGCTCTGGTCTCTTATACTTGCTGCATCTTTCGTGGTGCTGTTAAGACATTAGGTTTTGACTTTGGAAGTTGCTAAGTGATATGTTCAGGCTAACAATCTGCATATGAGACTTCCAGCTGGCATCCTACCTGTGCCATAGCCTGCATGTGTGAAAGGCAGTATAGCATTCAGTGTTAACTGGGAAGCTATATGTGTTTAGGACAGGTTTCCCTTAACCTCCTTCACATTACACTTTATTCCAAAAAAAAAAAAAATAGGTTAAATGTGTTGCATTTTTTTGCATGAAAAATTACATTTTTTTAAATCTAAAAAGTATAATAATAAAAAAATAATAATAGTAATGATAGTATTAATAGCTCAGGCGAAGTATAAAAATTGTTCATGGTGGCACAGTAACCTTGATTCAGCAGAGCATCTATCAAAGTCATCACCGATGACGTAGCAACGCCGTAATGATTGTATTTCGGATCAAAAATCATCCCTTTCCCTGTGTACAGAACCAAATTTCAAATGTATTCTGTTTTAGATTCACAAAGTTTGTAAAACTTTATGCTGAATCTTGCTCTTTTTGACAGTCTGCCCTTATAAGCCATGAGACTTTCATTGCTCCGGAATATAAACGCTCTGAAATTTTGCTACAATGGCCTGGTATATCTCCCAAATTTTCTTCGGTTTGGGAGCTGGATGGGTATTCTCATCAAAGTCTTCATTGTTGGTAGAGTGCAGATCTTATATACAAGGGGGGACCCAAAAATAACTGGAAATATTTTTAAAACGTGTTTAATTTAATTTTCTGTACAAACTACAATTAGTCTCCTTCAAAGTACTCTCCATTGGCGGAAATACACTTATCTAACCGTTTGTTCCGTTGTTCGAAACATTTTTTTAAATTCGTCTGAAGTAATGCCCATTAATGCTCTGGTCGTTTCTTGTTTTACCTCTTTGACGTCAGCAAAACGCCTTCCTTTCAAGTCTTTTTTCATCCGAGGGAACAAAAATAAATCACGCAGAGCTAAATCGGGTGAGTAGGGTGGGTGGTTCAGGGTTGTCATACCGTTTCTTGCCAAAAATTGGCGAATGCTGAGAGCAGTGTGAGATGGAGCGTTGTCATAATGAAAGAACCAATCGCCCGACTCCCACAAATCAGGGCGTTTCCTTCTCACACTGTTGTGCAACCTACTTTTACAAAAAAATTCACTGAACACAAGCACAACCTTCCAGACTGATGGCACTTGGCAGACTGACTTGTGAGGAGTGTAACTAGATCGCCCTAGCGACCCAACCATGTACTACAAGTACCAACCTAACAACAACAAAATTCCGGTTATTTTTGGGTCCCCCCCTCGTAATACGCTACTGTGGCTGTTTGTTTGTCTATCCAGGATTTTAATTCACCTGTAGCTCGCAAACCGTTTGACACATTGACCTGAAATTTGGTACACATACACTACGTGACGTCTACTATCCGCTTTCAGGGTGATGATTGACCTCCAAGGTTATTCCTCTTTTTATTTTTATTTTATTGTAGAATCAACTCTTGGCAGTAGGGCGGCCGTGTGGTGCATGCATACGGGCGCTGTTCTCATCCCTACCACCTTTGCTGTCACTTCCCCTTCCTCTTCATATCTTAAATCATTCGTGAGGCAGATTGAAGACATAAGTGCCATCTTAAGTGAAAAAGTAAGGAAAACATCCTAAGTAATTGCAACACAAACACTGGCTTAATCAGTTTTAATGCAAAAAGATGTCGACGGAAGAAGAGAAGAAGCAGGCCGCTAGGGTGGGGAAAAGAAGAGCTGCTCAGGAAACAGCAAGCTCATCAACCTCTGAGCAAATAAATGCTAAATGTACAGAGAAGGAGGAGGAAAACTAGGAATGGTCAAGTCAAGTGTATTCTGTGCCGTTACTGGTATTTCATAATTAGTGAAAACTTACACTTGGACATAATTTCTCTAAAGAACGGTGTTGCCAAAATTTTGTCCTTGGACCAGTATCATCACTGCTCAGGTTTTACTGCAAGTCCTTGCAATATCAGTTAGTCCAGAAAGGCCCAGATATCATGAGCAGTTACTGGTTCCCATCTTTTTGAAAAGGAAAACTGCTTAGGTGTACAGTTTTTGCCAGACACTGTTCAGCATAATGATTTGTCTTGACAACAATTCTGTCGATCACGTCATCACCTAGAACTAATTTGACATAAGTGACTGGATCTTGGCTGTCAACGTCCACTTTTATTCCTGGCTGCCCCACAAAATCAAAACGAGGTGGCGCTGGTTTATTTGAAGCAGGGTCAACAGACAGCCAGATGTGAGGGTCGCTTTTGGATTTTATCATCACTTTTGGGCTGACTGTCCGTTTTCATCTTCACCACCTGAGGACAGATTCACTTCCTCATCACTGCTTATGAGAAGCTGCGCAACATCACTAGCAAGTGGGTGCAACACCTGGGCTTCTGAAAAATGTTTCTTATGATATGCCTTTATTACAGAAGGGGTTACTGATCACACTGACATGTGAGAGGAGGAGACGCACCAACACCTTTGCCCATGTGATGTTCGGATGTAACGGTTACACAAGACCCGCCGATAACATTGCCCGAGTGATTCTCTGGACTTGCGCTGACTGCACTTTCACAGCCCGAGTGATTCTTGGTTCTAACGCTTACGTAAGACGCATCTGGACAGTTGCCTGAGTGATACTCAGGATTAATGCTTTTAGCATGGTTTTCATAGCCCAAGTAACACTTGTTTCTAACGCTAAGGAAGAAAAGGAAGGAACATCCCCTCGGATAATACATGTCTGTCATGTGTGCTTTTTTTGTAACCTTAAGATTATCCAAGCACCAAACTTGAACTATTTTATGTATGCAAAGACACTTCCCTTGATCAGACATTTTTATCGATTCACTCTAGGTAAAGGACTGCTTACTGTCATCTGTAATGAGCTGCTCATCTGTGGGGAAAATGATAAAAGATTCATCAATAATGGGGTTATCATTATAAAGATTTTCACACTTTTCTAAATGTTTAATTGAGGTTCTGCTGCATTAAGAAAAAAAAAATTGCATGTGTATGTAAAACAGATAATGCAATCTTAAATGAGAGTAATTTAAGATTAACAATATTAATGTAAAACACAACCTTCTACTTCACTTATATAGATATGTAAAATCATTAAATGTAATAGCATATGGCAAGCTCATAAAGTATTTAGATGGTGGCACATTGTTAAATGCATGCTGCTGAATTTGCTTAATTTATGTATTATGCTGGAATACAAATAGAGAGCCATCAAATCCAAAATGATCACTGTCTGCTTATGCAATATTTGCACATTATCTTATATAACATATGGCAAGAGTGCACCAGCATAGCTACCATGCTGTACACAGTGTTGATGTTTAGCACACATGTCATAGAATACTCAGCCAGTTACTAACTACCAATAAATGCCAATCAATTTATTTGTTGAAAAATTACGCTAATATCTTGGTGAATGAATCCTTTTGAGTACACAGCTCCCTTGTAATGAAGTGGCGAAAGAGAAGTGTGTGTCTCCTTAACAGGACAGCAGGCAAAAATTGTATTATGCTAAAATGAGAGAGCATATCGGACTGTTCTGTATGGGTTTACTACAGGAGAGTTAAAAAACCTGTTGCCAGTTAAGGAATCCTTGACATCTTTGTTAAGGTCAACTTTGATAACTTGTACAGTTACACTGGTATTGCTTCCCACTGCTCCAAACTAAACAGTCCCTTTTTCTTTAGGTGATGGCAAATGCGTGATCTGTGATTCCTATGTGCGCCCCTGCACACTGGTGCGAATCTGTGATGAATGCAACTACGGCTCCTACCAAGGTCGCTGTGTGATCTGTGGAGGTCCAGGAGTCTCGGATGCCTACTACTGCAAGGAGTGTACCATCCAGGAAAAAGATGTGGGTGTATATACAGTAGTTCATTTCAGCCATTTGTTTTAATAGTTTTACAAAACTGTTACAGCCTGCTCTTAACATAAGAACCCATTTATAAAAAAAAAAAAAATAAGGTGGAAAATAGCAAATCAGTGAATTTCATTACCTAATATAACAGGGTACCAGCCTGGCCTGGTGTGGCCACGTTCTGTATTAGGAGGACCTTTGCTTAGTGTAATTTCTGATGACTCCCTTTTGAGGAATATCTGCCTCTGTGATCTAAAGTAAGAGGAGCCACTGAGTGCAGAAGTTTGGTCCAGTAGCCTCTAGAAAGTCATGTGTCTCAGAAGTTGACAGTTGGCTACCAGGATTGCTTTCTAAATACTGACAGATGTCAGCTGGTTTCTTGGCTTTCCGTGTCGTTTTGCACCTCCTTTTCTTCATGTGTTCAATACTTTTTCCCTGTGTCATTCCACTTTATTACACATAATTTATGGACTTTTGTTTCGGCTTCTTTGTATGTGTGGATTACTTGGGTTGTTACCGACATCTGGTGAAGATTTCATGTCATTAGCCCCATTAGATATATATTAACTGAGAAAATCGTTGACGCGTTCAATATTTATTTTTCCCCGCTGTATATCTGCAAGCACTTTAGGAAAACGTCCAATAGCCTGAGTGCTAGCAAAGATCTTAGCATGAGGAGACAGTGAGACAGATGGTGTTATCTCCGAACCCAGTAGGTGTACAAGGTGCAGCCAGTGACATGAATGTCTACACTGTCATTGAGGCAGATGAGTGTGTGTGTGTGTGTGTGGAGACGCATAGCAGAAGGCATTGAAAACCAGGGCACTGTATGGTAGGGTCGCCAAGGAAGGGGATAGCAGATGGCATAAGAGGGTTGTTGCAGTTTGTATTCATATTCCTTCTATGCTAGAGCTACCTCTGATAACAAAGTTTCTTATAACAAACTAAAATTCCGAAACGCATCCCCTTAACACATTAAGCAAGGTATTTCTGTACTCTATAGGCAAGGGTGCCCACCGCTTTAAGCTTGAATTTTAGCCCATGGTGAGAAGAGGGCAGAGTGCTAGAGAGAAAGCTGTCGGACTTTCAAGAGACATTTGTATCCTCTGAAAGGTTCCTAGTATTGCCCCAGATGTAGTGCCAGGGAAGTGTGTAAAGCCACTAAAACACCATTGGCCCAGTGGGCTTGTAGTTGAGAGAAGACAAGTAGAGTGGACAGAGTAAGGCGAGGGAGACAAGACCAGACCGATCAGGAGGTAAGCGTTAGGTAGTTTTTGACACTTGTGGCTCAGGCAAGTGCATACAGTGGGTATAGAAAAGAATCCCCCCCCTTCAAAATATTCCCATTTGTTTTGCTTTACAGCCTTAAATGAAAACACACAAACCAATATTTTTTCCAGCTTTACTGACTCAATGCAACCTATAACATCTAAGTGAAAGATATCACAGCTATAGTTCAGAAGAATTTAAAAAAATGAAGAACAAGAAATGCTGAGAATAATAAAGGACCCCCAGCCAGTCAGAGCCCAGACCTAAATCACAGTGAAAATCTGTGGAAAGATTTGAAGATAGCAGACCACCAACGCTCACCATCCAATTTAACTGTAAAGAACAGTGGGGGGCAAATATTACTCAATCTAGATGTACAAAGCTGATAGAGAAGAATCTGAACAGACTCAAGGCTGTCATGAAAGCAAAAGGGGTTCAACAAAATGATATTGACATTGGGGGGGGTGATCCTTTATTAATCTCAGCATTTCTTGTTCTTCATTTTTAAAAATTCTTCTGAACTGTAGCTGTGATATTTTTCACTTGGATGTTAAAGGTTGCATTGAGTAAGTAAAGCTGGGAAGAAATATTTTCTGTGTGTCTTCATTTAAGGCTGTAAAGCAAAAAAAAATGGGAATATGTCTGGGGGGGGGGGTTTCTATACCCACTGTAAATGACTCTGCCTTTCAAACAGGAGTTCAACACCTATTTAGTTAGCTCCAGGAAGGCAACAAGATTTTGATTTATGTTGTTTCTTTATATTTCTCCCTGTCCTGCTTCTTGTGTTGGTGTTGGTAGATCATTATTGGAATAAAGACCTTGTTTGCAACTGTGATCGAAGTTAGAGTAGTTTATATTAACATTTTTCTGCCGGATTGTAATACAGTCTTGTTGATATCGTAACCAAAATGTTAACTCTCACACTTAAATCTTTTTCTTGCAGAGGGATGGCTGCCCTAAGATTGTTAACCTAGGAAGTTCCAAAACAGATCTTTTCTACGAGAGAAAGAAGTACGGATTTAAAAAAAGGTGATCGCATACCACCTTGTGACTGACATCATTTGGTATTTTTTGACTATGGAAATAAAATTGCAACACCTGTCTTCTACGCTTTTATATATTTTTCAATAAATATTCGTTTTTTTCCCCTTAAACTCCCATGTTGTTTGTGTGGTGGTGTGGGAAGATGAAAATGTGTAGGCTTGAAAATTGATGGGTAAGTAGCTGTTGTAAAAGGCAACAATTTTGTGATTCATTTTAATTTATTCAGATGTAGCATTTAAAACTATAAAGAAGAACAAATGGAGATTTAAATAAAAACCTAAAGTGAGGTCTCACATATTCTGCTGTCAGCTTATTCTTTAGGACATCTCTGTTATTAGGTGAAGCAGGTTGTTTCATTATATGATTAGGGATTGAAGTGAAATGATTAGTGTGAAGAGAGGCAATGCAGTACTACTGTTGTTAAAAATGGTCTTGTGTATCTCTTTAAGTATACCGATAGGTCAGAATTCTGTGTAATATTTGTCTTTTTTTTTATTTTAAATGTTCTCAATCCATCATAGAGAAAACAGAACTTCATCTCCCAAGTTCCAGCTAGTTTATGTCACTGAACAGTCCAGTTACAGGCCCACCCCTTAAATCTTGCTGGCTCTGGTTTTCACCCAATCACGATTAAATTCTACCTTCTTCCTACCAATAGGATGTCTGTTGCTAGCAGGCACTCTATATTTTTAGCAGAGGTAATAACCATCCACCCCCATCCCTTTTCACTCTCCTAGCTATGGGCTGTCCTGTATCCCTCCGCCAAATGTATGCAATGTAAAGTAGAGCCATATTGTGCATTCCTCATTTTTTTTTTCCTCCTTCATTTATTGAACGTGTAACAAATGAAACCTAACAGTTTACGCTTACAGTTACCTTTCTATCAAACATTCAAATTGGAATTCAAAGTTGTGCTCAGTGTGGCCTTTACTCATTCCTTGTCATGCTTCTATTACAGTGCAAGCACTGCATCTTTTTTTATTACTGTTATTACATGAATAAAGTCCAGCAATTTGAAAGTGGGTTAGTAATTTAAATCACTGAATCGGCAATAGCCCGAAATGTTTTTTTATTGACTTTGGGAAATTAATGAAGAAATTTTACCACCGCTTTTAGGATCACATTTTTACCCAAACTGAGGAAAAGTGACTTGATTTTCTGTGAATAAACTACAGGGATTATATTAGAAAACCAAAAGTGCTCCCCGTGTACACAAGTCCGACATCTACCAGGTCCCTCTAACAGCGTGTTCAAATTAAAACTTATTGTTTTATTTCTCAGTGTCTTGAGAAGTTAATCAAAATCTGAGTCCTTCCAAGATTAAGCGTTTAATATTGCAGGAGGGCACTTTAAATGGTCACCTTTTAAATCTTGAAGATGCCCTACATCTTCCAGTGCTGATTTGAGCCCATTGTGCACAGAATAAGATCTTGAACCTTGGGAACCTAATCAGGAAAAAGATTGAATAACGAATGGATGCCTAACTCGTTAAATGTGCCATTCCTACGTCGTGTGGCAAAGTGGTGCTTCCTGGGCATTGTTGCCTCGCTGCGTTTAAACGCTGGAGCTCTTTCAGCATGAAGGTTACACATTCCTCTAATGTCCACATGTGCTTCCTGTGTTTGAGTCTGGCTTTTCTCACCCAGTCGAAAGACGTGCCATTAGGTTGATTCATAACTAAACTGTGCCTGGTGTGAGTGCACTTGGCTGAATGCATGGGTGGGTCCTACACCGCGTAATTGGCTCTGATCCGCTCAGTTCTCCACAAACTAGTAATGGAGAACATCAGTTTGGAAAATGGGGGGGGGTTTAGTGGTGTGTTCTCACTAGAAAGAAAATTACCTAATAGTAGTGAAAACAACATATACAATTATGATCAGTTGTTGCTATTTCTGTTTTTATTTTCGGAAATCCTGGATGTAATACGACTACCCTTAAAATCTGGTCGCTCTACGTTTTTGAATTTTTTCTTCATGTAACTCAGTTAGGAATTGGTATTTGGAAACCTAGTGTTTAAAAAAATAAAATAAACTGCTAATGATCCAGCTCAATTTACAAGTAAAGCAGAATAACCATTTATTAGTAATTTGAAATCACGAATGAATGAAAATGACTTGACCACAAACTTGAGGGGTGGCCCTAGGGGTGTGTGGGGCCTCGGGCTAACGAACCCCATGCAGGGCCAGTTACGTCAAACGCTGTTACCGGAATGCGTGGACTGTATAAACCTGCGCATAAATTTAATAAAAATAATGTTAACATACACTGGATTTTCTCATTACAGTATTCAGGTAATTTTTCCCAAGATAACACGACTTTATCAAAATATAACGATATAATCTAATAAAAAAGTCAGTCATTATCCAACCCGCTATATCCAACACAGGGTGGCGGGGGGGTCTGCTGGAGCCAATCCCAGCCAACACGGCGCAAGGCGGGAACAAATCCCCGGGCAGGGCTCCAGCCCACCACAGGGCACACACACCAGGGACAATTTAGGATCACCAGTGCACCTACCCTGCATGCCTTTGGACTGTGGGAGGAAACCCACGCAGACACGGGGAGAACATGCAAACTCCACGCAGGGAGGACCCGGGAAGTGAATGCAGGTCTCCTGGTTACCACTGTGCCACCGTGCCGCCTTATTAAAGTGTAATTCATGACAATACCACGAATGTGCAAAGCGCGCTGCAGTGTCGTGGAATTTAGCAGAGCCTCTTCTAGAAAAAGGACCCAAATTGCATGTATGCTCTGAGTCTTGATATGCAGGATGTCATAGTTATAACTCATGTTGACGTCATGTCAGCCGTTTATCATTAACGATACATGTTTACGGCCTACAAATAAAATGAGTTTCAGTGTTTCGACAGGAAATGTGAAATGAACGTAGAGGTATCATCATGAAATCTCTTACCAGTTTCCAGGTTCAGAGACGAAAATCCACTTTTCTTGCCTTTCAATTGGAAAAGTTGTTGATGACATCTTCGTAGTCTAATCTGGGTGCAGTGTCTTTTTCTATAGATAGGAGAAGCCAACCCAGCGACTAATGGGCTATACCAATTTTAGGAAGGGATTATACTGGCGACCCTTTTCGGGCGATGAAGGTGGACTATGGAATGTTTTCAAAGACATACATGTGTGGAATTTGACTTGGAAGAGGGATTTTAAGAGGGTTCCTCTTAGAAGCATCTCAAATAAATATATATACTAGGGGGCTTCACCCTCTGCTCGCTTCGCTCGCCAACCCCCCGTGTTTGGTTTTCCGGATGCACACTTTTAAGATTTTTTTTTTCTTTGAATTGTTGCTATTTCATTAGTTTCACTTTTATTTCAGAACTTCTGTAAAAAACAATATTTGTAATCTTGCAAGTCCCAATATGCTGAATCTTTTTAATGAGGTCAGGATAGGTTTCTCTGTTTGGAATTTCACCATAGACAAAACAATCGACATCATCAGCAGTCAATAATTTTTTTTTTTACAAAGTAAATAAGTAAGTAGAGTTCTGCATTGGACTCCTGTATGTAAAGTCGTGCTATTTTCCTCTCACATTTCCAAAAGTACAAGGGGTTACCAAGGTGTTACCCCAGCTTTTGTCTAGGTTTTTGTTTGGTTTTTGGAACTCCAAACTGGCCATGTGTAAGTGAGTGTCGAGGTGTGTGTGACCCTGGGCTGCCCTGCTGGTGCCACCAGGTACTGATACAGGAGGGGTGAATAAATATTATGGCAGCAGTATCCATTCAATTTTCAGATGTTCTTATTACTGATTTATTACTTGGTTTAAAATTCAGTAGCGAGGATCAAATCAAAACTAAGGGGTGACAGTACAATTCCAGGTGTTATCTTTCTTCATTGGGCCTAAGGTAAGCTGAAAATTGATTTCACAGTTTTCTAACAATCTGTAAATGACTGTGTCCCTTTTTATTAGATTTATGATTTTCTCTCTCTGAGGATGTGCACCATCACACCTCGATCCCAAGTTTGCTAAATGGCCAAGAACACCTTCTTCTTCATTCGGCTGCTCCTGTTAGGGGTTGCCACAGCCGGTCATCTGTTTTCATATCTTCCTGTCCTCATCATCTTGCTCTGTTACACCCATTACCTGTATGTCCTCTCTCACCACATCTATAAACCTCATCTTAGTCCTTCCTCTTTTCCTTACCTTAGCACCCTTTTCCCAATATACCTACATGTCTAAACCAACGCTATCCCACCTCTTTGACTTTGTTTCCAAATCATACGACTTGAGCTGACCCTCTAATGTCCTCATTTCTAATCCTATCCATCCTCGTCACACCCAATGCAAATCTTAGCATCTTTAACTCTGCCACCTCCATCTCTGTCTCCTGTTTTTTGGTCAGTGTCACTGTCACCAACCCATATAACATAGCTGGTCTCACTACCGTCCTGTAGGCCTTCCCTTTCACTCTTGCTGATATCCGTCTGTCACAAATCACTTCTGACACTCTTCTCCACCCATTCCACCCTGCCTGCACTCTCTTCTTCACCTCTCTTCCACAATCCCCATTACTCTGTACTGTTGATTCCAAGTATTTAAACTCATCCACCTTCACCAACTCTACTCCCTCATCCTCACCATTCCACTGACCTCCATGTCTTTTACACACATGTATTCTGTCTTGTTCCTACTGACCTTCATTCCTCTCCTCGTCATTTCTCCACCTCTCCAGGGTCTCCTCAACCTGCACCCTACTGTCGCTACAGATCACAATGTCATCAACAAAAAGTGGCCAAGAACAAAGTGTCGTGTTTTTATTCTCACAATGGATTACGTGTTTCTCCATTACGAGTACGCCTTAAGTTTCTGATATGGGCAACTTTGGGTAATTAAACAGCATATAGTTACCTCTAACTATTATGTGCTTGTCACGCCTAGATTTGCATTGTAGATTAGCTGGTTTTGTTCTCGAGCACACCATGATAAGCGCTATATTAAAACTAATAAGGTAACGCGGTCATAAAAAGGAGACGCCCCTCAAGTGGTCCATTAAGGTGACCTTCACTGAAAAATACACACATTGGGTGCGTTTTATACACGAGTATATATTCTATTCGGTCCTATATGTGACAGATTTGAACGTGTACATGCGTAATTTGACATTAACCATAAATTGTACAATTCGATGAAACCCTTGCGCATTTCCAGCGGACCTCGTCCACTTGCTTCTGTTGGTGCGAGAGTGGCGGCGACCACTGCGTGAAACAAATCGCCCATCTGCAGTCCACTCAGAATTCTGAGTGGAATTGGAGAATTTTGCATATAATATAAACAAAATTGTTAACGATTTTTTTAAAAATTTAGGTCAATGTACCAAAAAGAATGCTTAACACCCCATACGACCACATGGTACAGTCCAACTGACGTCATAAACGCCGAGGCGGTGCCGCGTCGAATGACGCAGAACTTCCCGTTGCCTATGTAGTCGTGTATCAATACGCGCGTGTCAGTCATGTCCTTCTGTGGACGGGATTAAATTGTGTCACCTCGCTAAGAAGAAAAGAATCGAACGTGTTTATTTTAGTAAACATTTTAATGGCATTAAAAATGTGAATTGATATTAAAATCATTGTATCATGTTTGACAGAAAGTGTGTCAGTGTTGTGCACTGATGCGTTTCAAAAACCTTTTAAGGAATGAATTAAGGTTGTTTCTCTTACTAAACGTGACTGGAAAATATTGGAGTGCACTCACTCTTGGACAATATACATTTAGAAAGCATTGTGTCGCATAAACTGTATTTTATCCTGGTTAATAACAGTGGTAGATATTTAGAGTGATGAGCGAGCGGATACATGAGTCGATCGTAAAAACAATACAGCTACCCGCAGTTCAACAAAAAAGATCAACCTTACGGAGTTTTAACAGCATGATTGAAATAACACATTGGGTGCCAGTTTGAAATATTTATTTCATAAACCTTCCTGTAATCGAGCCACAGATCGTTTATTAAAATCATAGTGGTACAGTTAACGAAACAATATAACAACTATTGATTCTGTAGACTGATTGCATGCATTTACGATGCATTAATAACATGTTGTTTCTTTTTATTCTTCGGTGTAATGTTGAATACAATGCCTAAATGTTTTCCTTAAACATTACATAGGAGTATTACTTCTGTTTCAAACTGCAATATTCCATATATATGTGCTTTTCTGAACCTACATTGATGAATATGCAGTCGCCGTAATTACAAACCGATTTTATTTAATCCAAATGTTCTTCTTGTAGAAGAGATGAGACGAGCGAATTCCGTGGAAGTAGTTCGGGCATTGTGTGCGTCACAGATAGGGGTGGTGCCCGAGTTCCTCCGCAGGGTTGCTAAGCACGAAAGTTTCGTTTCGTTTTTCAGTCCATGACAGCGACGGGCAGAGGACTGTGAGTGAATTGCACTCTGTGAATGAAAAGGGTTAATAAAAAAAAAAGAAAGACGATCGTTTCGGTTATCAAAACAGTAGTTGTCACCGTTCATTTAAAGGTTCCAAATAAGCAGCCCGTAGAACCCACTTAATCTCCGTCCCTGGAAAAATCTGGAGCTGCCTGACTGAGTTCACACCGGACGCCCACCTTGAACAGGACGAGTAAGTATGCGGCCTTCCGGCCGGCGAGGTTTCCTCACCAGCTTCTCCGTGGTGAGAGCACCCTCCCACCCGCTAGCTGACTGCTTTCATCTGGGGAGGGGTGGGGAGCAAGTACCCAACTTGGGAAGACAGTAAAGGCAATAAAGCTTATTACGAGAGGAATGGCGACCATTTTAGAGGAAAGCGTTTGTAAAATGGTTCTCGGCGTTTCTGTAAATACGCTTTAGGAAGACTCCGTTGTACTGCGTTGTGTCGTGTTTTCAAAAGAAATGAACGACGAGACAAATGACCCCCAGTCAGTGCGTGAGGTAAATATCGGTTTGTTTATGTGACGAGTATTTTTTAAAAGGTGTCAATAATAACTGCGTTTTGCAGCATAACCAACACTTTTTCGAGCAGTGCATTTTTAATGTCGGCTGCCAATTTGCAGACATCTTGCGAGTCGTTTTAAAGGTGATGTATTGCAGATTTATTGGTTCTCGGCTTTAATTTGCTACACGAAAACCAGTGCCAGCATATTTGAGTTGTGTTGATTGTCAGTGATGTCCCTTTTTTTTCCTTCGAGTTGTCGTGTTGCTGGACACACCGTTTTGACTTCGGGTTTTTAAAGGGCTGTGTTGTAAAATGGTGGTTTACAACAGCTGATCCCTGCGAGAATACTCGTCATAACCCCTTCTGTGCAACGCAAAAAAAGGATATTTGGACAGGAATGGTGAATGTACGGAGGGAATGCAACCTTTACAAAATAAAACGGTGGTGATGATGATGGTGAAGATAGGTCCAGATGTACTTGTGACCATTTCCCAGAAAACTGCGTAACTCGTGGATTTGATAGAAGGTCTTTAATTTGCAAGTGTTTTGGGGCTTAAAGAACTTTTAACAGTATTCTGCACAATATCGGCAAATTAAAAATTGAGGAAAAGGGTTTTAGCCAGCATATGGGATAATGCTAGAGGTACTAATTCGAATAAATGTCATTAATGTTGCTCTGGTGAGCATAAATAGATGTACGCATAATTCTGGGCATTCAAAGGTTCTGTTGAAAACCGATATTAAATGTTCCATGCTGTTACTTATGAAAGAAGTTCGTATTCATTTAAAAAATATATTCAAAAAAATAAGGTGGCACTGTGAAGGTTTTTTTGAATCGCCAGGCCCTGTAGGCCCCTGTAAACACCCAGTAAATGTTGAGTTGAGAATGTGTGACATGCATGGCAACCACAAGTAGTATGTGACAGAAGAAGACCTGCAGGATTTCCAGCGGTGTCCTTGTACCTAAGCATTCATGAATACATCTGTCTAGAACCGAATCGGCTGTGCTGGTACTTCAGTGCACCTTCAGCATACAGTTGTACTAAATGGGGGGGGGGTTATTTTGACGGTCAATCTGTGCATCTCCATCGAAATAGTTTTAATTGAAAAGGTAATGTTGAATGGAGCCTGACAAAGGAATCCATAAGAGAGCTTATTTAACTATGGGTGACTCTTCAGGTTTTTCTTGACACACCCTAAATGGAAATGTTTTCTTCTCACTTGTCATTTTCTTTTTTAACTTTTTACATACAAGTGTTCGTTTCCTTATTCCTCCTGCACGCAAATAGGTTGTGCGTAATATGGTTTAAATAAAAGTTTTTATAAGCTTGCAAAACTAGAGGGCAAAGCAGACGCCGCCACCCCAGTTTGTTTTCACACAAGCAGGCCAACAAATTCAAAATGAATTCGACACTCTGCCCACTCCCTGGCTTTGGGACATTTCCCAGTGAATGCGAGAACTGGTCCTTGCTCTTTAGACTAAGGAGCTGATGTTTGACTGTTTTTTTTTTTTTTAAAAAGACCTGTCATTTCCTCCCTTGTAATGTTTCTCTGTGGCGAGTGGCTTTGGGATGTTTCCCAGTGAATACAAGAATTGGTGAGCTTTTTTGAGAGGACTGTCATTTTCTGTCTTGTAATCTTTCTCTGTGGCGAGTCAGTCATTACCTCTCATCTCCTGCTACTGTGCTGCCAGTGTGGCTTTGCTTATTATACATTATAACTACTTGCTCCTTGTGTATGTTTTCTGTACTTGGTACATTTAAATCTAATTTGGGAGGGCGGCAAGGAGAGGAGCTGGAGAGTATCCAGGCGGCACTGGGCTCAAGGCAGTAAGCAAACCTGGGCAGCTTCCCAGTCTGTTTACAAGTCCGTTTTTCAGTTGAAATTATATATTTAAGTTTTTCAAGGTAATGTTTAAATACATGCACCATCCATTGTCAGACTTCTCCTTTTTTATTAAAATCCGACAGAATTCCATACAAATAACTGTCAAGTTTTGCATAAAAAAGGTTTGAAATACATCAACTCCCACCCCTGGAGAACGAGAGCTAGGCCAGCAGAGTAAAACTTAAAAGGTAGTAAAAATAAGTAAATGAGCAAAGATAAATGGAGTAGAAGAGGGGAGAGAACCTGCTTCCTCCATTTAAATTCTTATTCTAAAATGTTACTGATTAGCTCCAGCCAGGTTTTGAAAAAGTTTTGTACAGATCCTCTAAGTGCGAATGTGATTTTTTTTTTTTTTCTCTTAATCCAATGTAGGATCATGGAGCTAGGGCCAATCCTGACAGCCTCACACACAAGGTAGGGGTCCAGAATCGAGAGGGGCAGACACGTATAGGTGCCAGGCCCCTTTAGCAATACCAGACAGCCGACCCTTTGGAAATGTGCGATTATCGAGTGAATACATCTGTGCGTGAACATAAGCATTCGCACCTACCTTGGTGTGTATAGAAGAGGAGTAGGACACGCTGCTTTCGCTCGAGTAACCGAATCATAGTCACTGTTTTGCTAGTATTTTTGTTTTTTTTTTATTAATTATAGTTGTGTTTCCTACATTTTTATGGTATATTTCATGATAAAGCCTTTCAGATGGTGATGTTTATTTCAATTTTTTCTTTGAGATTTATGTCTCTTCTGTATACCAAGCTCACCTAACACTGAGCTACTTACTGCAAGGACAAAAATGTGGTCCTCGCTACTGATTAAGTATTCATATGAGTCATTTACATCACCTCAGTGAAAAATGTATTACATAAACTACTGTAATTTTGTACTTGTGAAGAGCATTGAGATGGTAACTGCTGTTGAAGTAATCCATATGAAGTAGTGCTAGTTAAAATACTAATGTGGATGGTTCTGAATCTGTTATGAGGGACCCCAGGTTTTATTTTGTGTTGTCTTTAGAGTTCAAGCAAATAATGCAGTTCTTTGCAGGTATAATAATTGCATTGTAACGGATGCTGGTCCGGAACCGAAGTACTCTTAGTGGGCAGAACACCATGGTGAGATAATACACGTTCTGGTTAGCTGTACTGCACATCCCTATGTTTGTCAGTCAGTCATTTTCCAACCCACTATATCCTAACACAGGGACATGGGGGGGGGGGGGGGGGATCTGCTGGAGCCAATCCCAGCCAGCACAGGGCGCAAGGCAGGAACAAATCTCCGGGCAGGGTGCCAGCCCACCACAGGGCACACACACACCAAGCACACACTAGGGACAATTTAGGATCGCCAGTGCATCTAACCTGCATGTCTTTGGACTGTGGACGGAAACCCACGCTGACACGGGGAGAACATGCAAACTCCACGCAGGGAGGACCAGGGAAGTGAACCCGGTCTCCTTACTGCGAGGCAGCAGCGCTACCACTGCGCCACCATGCTGCCCTTCCTATGTTTTTTTTTCCAAAAAGCTTTTGTGTTGTTTTCATTTTGGTAGACAATTCTTTTAGTAGAAAGTAGAGTTCATAAATGTTTTGTAGAATACTCCACGTTTTGCTTACTCTGTGAGTATAACAACTTTTAAAAAGTCACTGAGCGTTATCACTTTTTTTTTTTTTGGCTTCCCAATATGCTAGTTACTAAAATGCAGTACAATGATGGCAGCAAGCCAGGGTCTATCCACCTTGCACAGCAGTTTTGCTCTGCGAGTGTCCGTCTGTTATTGCCATCTTCTCTTGTTTGAAGGGGAAAATTGCCAGAGAGGTTGTTGGCAAGTTGTCCTTTAAGTCTTGTGGGTGTTGGCACTGCATGCTTTTGGAGAATGTGTCAATTTCCTTTTTTGTCTTTTAATATCGTGCAAATCGGTTTCATGAAAGAACCCTCAGAACCTTTTTATAATGCAAGGTTTGTCTTTTTTAGTTCCGTATTGGCTCACAGACTTCAGAGAAGGTGTATCACAACAATGTAATCCATATTTAGTGCTTTTTTTGTATATAATATCAAAAATGAACACTCTTGGTTATCCAGAAAGTTATTACATTGCCTTTTCATGTACAAGTGCTATTCAAACATTATTATAAACGTTTAAAGAATAATATATTATGTAGTCCTACTTTGGAGCTGTGGTAACGTGCTAGGAAAGCAAACAATATCCATAATTCTATTGCTATAACTACAAATAATAGTGAAGGCTGAAGCACTTGCAAGAAGGCAAAGAACACCAATTTGATTTGCCTTTTGTGCATTTTGCTCCTATCCTGCCATTTTCAGCATCTGTGGGAAATGTTAAGAGGCAGTGGTAAAGTTTTATTTCTCTAATAGCATCCTTTACTTTTTTTTTTTTATTATTATTGTTATATTTTGTCATTTTGTTGTACCAAGGACAAGAAGACTACCACTAGTATGAGATAAACATGAGCTGCCTTAATATTTTTCGTTGGCAGTTTTACATACAAGCTAAACATCTAACACACAAGCTGGATATTTTAACATATTCAATATATGTGATATAAGTGTTTGTTAAGAAGATCGATGAGTCGTGGGGAAGCACGTACATTAGGTAAGCTAGTTTGTGCTTTATAGTCCTTGAAATTTACATTGTAATCTTGGCTGCATCCACCCTAAGCAAGAGTGATGGGTAGGCGTGCATGCTGTTAGTCAATTCCTACTTGAACTGTTATCTTGGTCAAGCCCAACTCTAATTTGCAGAGCCCAATACTGTCAAGTTTTTCATTATACTGTTTTGATTTTGTTTTTAATTTTAGATTTAGTGTTTTCAAAATCAGATGGTTACTTTTAAAAAGCTTACAGAATGCGGAGGCTAACTCAGATCATCTTCTTATATAATAAGCTACTGTGGCTGTCCGTTTGTCCAGGAATTTTAATCATCTGTGGCTCACAAACCGGTTGACCGATTGACCTGAAATTTGGTACACATATACTATGTGACGTCTACTATCTGCTTTCAGGGTGATAATTGACCTCCAAGGTGGTTCATCTTTTTATTTTATTTTATTTTATTTTATTGTAGAATCAACTCTCTGCAGCAGGGTGACCATGTTGCACATGCATACAGGCACCGTTCTCATTCCGTATCACCTCTTCACCTTGTCACTTCCCCTACCTCTTCATACCTTAAATCATTCTTGAGGCAGATGGAAGACTTAAGTGCACACTTAAGTGAAAATTTAAAGAAAACGTACTAAGTAATTGCAAAAACTAAGAATGCTCAAGTCCCACCGTGCAGTGCGCCATTACTGGTTATAGAATAATATTTCAGTATTCTTCAATTACAGATGTAGAAGTTACTGAATTATACAAATTTTAAGAAGTTACTATCCACACATTCTCAGTAAATGTCTCATTGAGACAAGGTGTGTGTTATATACTGTATATAAATATATATATATAGGGAAGATTGGGAAAACATGGGGCATCACTTAGAAGGTTTACCATAGACAGATGAATTTACTTGTAATGCTGCCAGAACACAGGTATTTACACTGAGATCCTGTAATTCTGTAGTTAAGCTTGGCATTAGTCTTCTCTATTCTTGGATGTCAGCTTTTATTTGTTTTTAATAACCTTGAACTGGATTTGCTTTTCATTTTTTGACTATTAAAGAGTCAACTTGGTTTTTTTTTTTGTTTTTTTTAAGTTAAGGATTGTGGAAATAAATAACCTTACTTGCTGTGTTTACAAATTTTACAACCCCACAAAAAAGTCTCTGTGGTTCAGTTGCATCTGTGACTGGTTCAGTTGCATCTGTGACCGGTCCACACACTAATTCAAACATGAAAGTGTTGAAAGAATTCTAATATGCCCACTTTGGAAAAGCAGGATTTGCAGATTTCACAAAACATGCATTCTTTATTGCTGAGGTGTGTTTGAGAGTAACAAAGTTAAAATTATTAGCACAAAAAGTTTGACTTTTTCTAAACAAATATCACACAACTAGTGTAGGTGAAGTTTTATGTAAAGCAGCAGTGCAGATAATGGATATAGAGGAGCAATTGATTCTAGGCCATTGTGAATAGCAGCTACAAGCATACTTTATAAAAAGGCTCGTAAAATAAGGTATGAATACACATCATTGGTTTGAAAACAAAATATCAATTTCTTGTCTGCTATTCTAATAGTATTTTCATTAATTCCAATCAATTTAATTAAATCTGTGGTTAGTACCACGTGGAAGTAATGTTGCTACCCCAAAAAGGTTACGCTGTACTGAAAAAGAAAAAAAAAAAAAAAGTTATGGTATCAGAAATAAACAGCAATACCTTATTAGATGTTCATTCTTCTCTTCTCCAATGTGCTGTAGACTCCACATGGACAAAACCACCCTGACCCATACTATAACCTCGCACTTAGATGTACTGAAGAATCCACAAGGGTCCCTAACCAAACCGACTCTATCAAGACATCCCCATCTTGGACAAAGTGATGAATAATCCACAGGGAATAGACAGAGTGCCCAGATAGTCAGATAAGTGTGAAATTTTGTGGCTTGACAAAATACCTGGAGTGAGATATTTTGGGCTGGAGGTTTGAGGGTAGGTATCCGCGATTTGCTTCAGCACTGAGATTTGAAGGCGAAAGACAATTTCAGAATATGCATTGTGAAACCACCCAAAGTTGTACTTCATTAACACTAGAATTATCAGAGCCGTCCCACCTTAAATCGCTTCGCACCTCTCCATCAGCGTCTTTTGTCCTGTAAATGTGTCGATAAGCAGCAAGCAGCCTACTATCACATCCCCCCACCGCCACAGTTTTCTCAGCTCAAGTCTGTTTACCTGCATGTGAGTTGCTTAAAGTTGTATAGAGTGAGAAGTCAAGCAAAATGACACCTTTTATAAATACTAGATCATTATTTGGAACGCATGCATTTCATGTGTGTTCCATGTCTACAACAATATGTACAGTAAACGCATCGTTAAAACAAACTTTTTTCATGTTTTAGTAATAATTGACAAAATGTAGACATGAAGTGTATAATGTGTGAAGCCTGAGTTCCAAATATCAAATAAACACTTTCACAAAATGTACAAGTATAACAGAGCAAGTGCGCTTCTATTCAAGAATATTACTGCAGAAAAAGAACCTGCATTAGGGTGCGACATTGACACCCATTTGGTACGACCGCTTTGGTGGCACAACGGTATCAACTGTTAAGTAATAATCAAAACTTCATGGTTCAACCCCGGACGAGTCCGTTTTGAGAAGTGAGCTGCTCTTATTCTTACTATTTTTGAATAAAAACATACATTAGATTTCAGTGTGGAACAGCCACTGTAAATTTATGATCCTTGTAAAGGTTAGCTTTTTTTTTTTTTTTTTTTTGTTTTATTTTCTCCACCACGTTCATGATCCCACCCCGTCTGACACTGCTGTTTTCACATACACGCTATAACAGAGGTGATGATGACGACAGTTCCACATCGGAGAAAGATAATGCACGTCACACTTTTGCCGTCGCTGTACTTTGTATATGTGTATGGGAAGCTCTGCACTCTACTTGTGACTTTACGCTGTAGGAAGTAAGTAAATAAATAAAGGTAAATAACATTCGATCTGGCTCTTATATACAAAATACAGCGACGGCAGCTTCCACCTACATTTGAAGCTTCCATCTACATTTTTTCAATTATTACTAAAACATGAAAAACATTTCTGTTTTAACGATGTGTTTACATAGATTGTTGTATACACAGAACACACATGAAAAACCATGTGTTCCAAATAATGATATTTATAAAAGGTGTCATTTTGCTTGACTTCTCACTCTATACAACTCTAAGCAACTGACACGTAGGTAAACAGACTTGAGCTGAGAAAACTGTGTGGGGGAATGTGATAGTAGGCTACTTGCTGCTTATCGGCACATTTGCAGGACAAAAGACACTGATGGACAGGTGCGAAGCGATTTAAGGTGGGACGGATCTACAAGTTTCTTCATAGTCTTTGGTAATTCTAGTGTTAAGACGATGGTGGAGGGCAGAGCTAACCACATGATTGAGCTGCAGCTAAGCAAAATTGATAAATGGGTTTGTGAGGGGTAAATCAATTTTTGAGCCCGTCCTATTATGATAAATCCCTGTAAAATCAGGCATGTTTTATTACATTTATAGATGCTTTCTGTGCCAGTAAAAATGTTTTGTCCTTGAAGTGTTCCGTAGCTGACTTGACATCTCTGTCTTTGGCCTAAAGTGTCCCATGGAGATAGTCCTACAGATTGGGGAAAACTGATGAAAATTCTAACAGGCCAGTTGTGGAGAAATAGAGTCTGGCCTTGCTTCAGATCCACACTTCTACAGAGCAGGGTTTGCTTTTCTTGTAGTGTGAACAGAGTCAGTCTCATAAAGCAGAATTGGAATGATTGACAACTTTTTCCGTGATTGATCTCTGCGAACAGCAAAGCAAATCAGCAATATACTGACTGGTTATGGTGGCCTTTTGAGGCATGTAATCAATATGAACTTAATCACTTAACGTCATAAATTGTGCATGTGATCTCACCAGCACAATTTCATCCCCTGCTTATGTTTCTGCCTTTCCAAATTCATTAGCTCAAGATTCTGTTGTGAACATTGGATACAGCAATGCTTCATTTGAGGAGTCAGCATTCTGGGCTCCCAGTGAGTCCTGCTTTTGCTCATGTTTAATTGTTTATGAAGATTGGATTCATCTGACTCAACAAATTCACATAACGTCTGTTGGGTCACACATCATCACTCTTCAGTTCTTCACTACAATTGTAAAAACTGGCCTCACCTTGAGTTATCTGGGAGTGACATCCTATTTTTGTAGACTATCTCTGGACTGTGCCGTAGAAAAGGGACAAAAGAATTTAATAATAGCATGACACTTGATTTTGCAGTTTTTTCCATCCATGGTGTCTAGGTTCTACACCAAGAAATGTATGCTATAAAGTACAAATTATTGTGTGTGTGTGTATTTTGTATACAGGAGCTAATCATTTGCATCATATAAAATCAATAGTATAGAACAGCCCTTTCAGGTTCATACTCCCATGTTTTCAGTGACGTACAATGTTCATTTGAGTAATGAGACATTTGGTCCTCTCTGCTTTTATTATTTAAAGTTTATTTTTTAGAAAATAGAATAAATGTCTGCAGAGCTACATGCTTGATGAATGGAAGCTCATCATCTTAGATTGTGATGAAGTGGGCAAGGCAATTATGTCTTCCAAAAGCGGTTGTAGCATGTTACACTCTCTAAAAGCATAGGCATCGATTCTCAGTGAGTAGTACGGGGTGCTTCCCATATTACTGCTGTGAATACCTCTAAACCTCAGAACAGTTAGTCTTTAAATGTGTTCTTGACTGTCTGTCCGTTTTCACCTCTAGGTCTATTGCCACTGCTCATCATAGGTGTGTGAAAGATTTCTCATCATCGGGTATTCAGTCTGTGGTATAATTGGTGCAAGTGACTCTTGATCCAAATGCTTAGAAAATGAACTACCCTCTTTTAAGTTACCCTTTTGTATGTTTAAAGTATTGATAGCAATATCAAATAAAAGGTATAGTACCACTTCTGGTTAATGGAAATAGCCCAAAAGTTGGTAGAAGTCTGTTTTGTACCTAATACTTGTATACAAAATTTGGTTGACCTAAGTGAAAGCGTACTCCGGTAATTGTGTTTACATACACAGACGCACAGACATAAATCCAAAAATGGTATTTTCGGACTTGGGGAGGTCTAAAACATTGAGATTCATCAAAATCTCAATGAAATTTTTGGAGGATTCCAATACTCTCCCTATACTTTGTATATGATAAAGTAAAAAAATACACAAATATCCTGCCCAGCAGCAATGTGGGAACCAGCACTGATGTAACACATCACTGAGTGAATGGAGGATTCTAAAATGCCCAATTATCACATTCTCCGATTGTGGAGAACATGCAGAGACTCCACACAGTCATAGCCCAGGCTGGGATTTGAACCCAAGATTCTACACCCTGTGGTAACCACTTGAGCACAGTGCTGTAGTAGTTGTTACACTATCATGATTTTTGTGGGTGTCTTTTAGAACAGTTTGAGAGCCCTTGAATCAACAGCATTTGTTTTTGTTTTTGAAACTTAATGTGTTGCCTTCTAGCTCTGTAGAATTTGGAGCGCACCAAGAAAAGGGACAAGAAGCTTCAAGTTTAGTGAACAACATCTAAGAAAAAAAAAACTAGTTGCATCATTTCCAATAATATAGCACACCATTGGCAAGCAGCCCTAATGCACTTTACAGATGCAGCAGTCACGTCTTCTACGTAACAGAGAACAGCATATAGCAGATTTACTCTTAATTCTTGTCCACCATCTGGTATCAAACAGATGATTGCATGGGTGTTGGGTAAGAATTTAATAATAAAGAAAAAATATATATTTTTACTTTGTTGGTAGATCAGCTGAAATCTTGCACTTATTATTTCAGATTGGTGTATTCAGGTTATTTTGTTACATTGTCACTTGCTGTAATTTTGGGTTTTGCAATTTGTGTTTAAAGCCATTGCTGAAAATTCATGTGTGTTTGTAGTTAACCTATAGAAAAGATGGGGGTGGGCAGAAGTGCTTTGATTGCTTAATGTTACAAAGATTTAAATTCTAGTATACTCAGTTGATGCAGTCTATTCTGCTGAAGTAATGAATCATGATTCTTGAAGCTGCACTATCTGCCGTCAAACTTGCTGGTAACTTCCTAGTTCTCCTTTGTTCTCATGTCCATGCTGTCTTTTGTGTGTGTGTGTGTGTGTGTGTGTGTGTTGTAGGGTTGCAGTGCTGCTGTTATGTCTTTTTTCCTATAACATACACATTTTTAAAAATTTTGACTGTAGCTGCAGGACAGCGTTTAAAGGGACTGGTGGATGACTGTTTTCTGGTAATGAGCATTCTATGCACGTGCCTCCTGAGTGAAATCAAATCAAAATGCAAATTTAACTCTCACCCTGAGCTCCTACTTAAGCCTCTGTTGCTTGGTAAGATGCTTAACATTTGTTAATGGCTGTCCATCTTTCTCACTATGATTTGCTAACGTTTCATTTTATTTTTCATCTCGTGACCTTCATGTACTTGATGGTTCTATAAAACAGAAATCTTGGGCAAGTAACTTTCTCAATCTTTGTATGTGCTTTGTTTTTAATCATTATGTGGGACTCTGGATGAAGCGTTTCTAAGCATTATGCAAGGATGTCAAAATTATAAGATTAAAATTTCTGTTCGTGCCAAAAATGCCTGCCAAAGGAGTCTGGTATCTGTCAGTCCACCTACTGTGACCTTAATTATACTTTGTGACAAAATAATAGTTGCAGCCAAAATTCCTGGCTCGGTTTCTATGAAAATCCTCATGCAAGATTATTCAGTTGAGATGTGTAAATGGTCCCAGATTTGGTTGGTTGTTATGCTCCCAACTACCAGAAGAGTACCTTACATTTCACACTTTACCAAATTTACTGTTGCTAGTAATTTTGAGTTGTGTGGACTACAGTACACCCACAACGATTTTGTATTTGTCAGCTACTCGGCTAGTTTGATAGTGACAGGGTGTGTGGCCCATCAAGTGCATTTGTTGACTTAATGACATTGAGATGACTAGCGAATCGTGTGACCTGCTGCCACAGTGTCTTCCATAAATACTTTTTCCACCATCTGTTATGATATATTGCCTATATTCGTCACCAGGTAAGGTCTTGAAATAATAGACTGATGATGTGCAGAGTGTCTATTTTTGTATCGGCCATTGGCAGCTCACCATTACTGACTGTTTTTCGGCTGGTTGTCATGCTTTAAGAGTCTGGGTGGCATTGGGTTATCGATTGCTATGTATTTTGCATTTCTTTAGAGCAGCTGTCTGCTGGATTTGTACATGAAGACAGACTGGGTTTGGTGGAGTGGGTATGTAGTGTCTGGGTAAATGAGCCAGAGGACACTATTTGTCACCTTAATGATGCCATGTCAAGAAACATAAGCACTTCTGTCACCCACCAAGCAGGTGTTACCTTGAAGTCGACCCCGTCCTGGACCATTACCATTACTTCTACTTGTAGCTTTTGTTTTCTTTCTCCCTCACTTCACTCAGGTTATATAAGCATTTTTGTGCATTCTGTATGTTGGCCTCCAGTTCCAAATTGGTTTTCAGTGTCATTTATTACTTGCGCATAACTTTTACTGTTCTCCCCACCCCCAAAACTTGAATAATTTATTGGACATTTGCTATTGGGTTTCTTGCTGTTCCAGCTCTAAATATAATCTGCCGGAAATTAATTTAATAACAGGTACCTACTACTGTTTTTTTCATTTTCTTCTCTCTCATCCAAGCTTTCAAGACATAAACGTTTGGCTAAAATGTTCCTTTCTAGCCTGTAGCTGAATGCTTCCTCCGCTGTAGATGATGAAAAATGGAGTATGAATGTTGGATGCATCTTTGTGAGGGAATTGAATAGCACATATTGTGTGTTTTGCATCATTTGTTTTGGTGTACTTCTGTGGTTGACAAAACTGGAGGATGTCATGTAATAGTTTAAATAAAAGTTGGTATATCAAAGGGAATCGTGATCAAGTGTGTTATACTGCATATAGACTCTGGGCAGAAATACTCTGTGCAACTTGAGGAATGGAAATTATTTGTACCGTCTAGCCCTCAACATTTTGTCAGATTTTTGTTTTTGCAAAAACTTTTATACACTGGGTATTGAAAAGAATCCCCCCATTCAAAATATTCCCTTTTTTTTGTTTTACAGCCTTAAAAACCAATATTTTTTCCAGCTTTACTTACTCAACCCAATCAATAACATCCAAGTGAAAGATATTACAGCTACAGTTCAGAAAAAATGTAAAAAATCAAAAACAAGACATGCTGAGATTAATAAAGGACCCCCACCCTCCTAAACTCAATCAGGTGTAAGTGCCCCCCATTTCCATTGCAGACCATGTTTACTGCCTTCCTTCCACCTCTGATCAATTGTAATCAGTGTGATTAGTGAAGCTGTTCCTGCAGCATTTATTCCCTTGCTTGGTAGTGCAACTGACAGCAAACAACTGACTATGGGTGGCAAGCCACTTTCAAAAGATCTCAGGGATAGAGTTGTGGACAGACATAAGGCAGGAAATGGATATAGAAAAATTTCAAAAGGCATTATCAATCCCGAGGAGCACAATAAAGACCATAATAAAGAAGTGGCAAGTGTTTGGTACTACAAGGACCCTCCCTGGATCCTCCAAACTGGATGGAAGAGCAAGGAGGAAACTGGTAAGAGAGGCCACCAAGAGGCCAATGGGCACTTTGAAGGAGTTACAGGATGTTATGGCAAAGAGTGGTCATTGTGTGCATGTGACAACAATTTCACAAGCGCTCCACAATTGTGGTTTGTTCGGGAGGGTCGCAAGGGAAAAGCCACTTCTCAAGAAAGGCCACATTAAGGCTCGTTTGAGCTTTGCCAGAATGCACCTTGAAGATTCTAATGCCAAGTTGAAAAAGGTCTTATGGTCCGATGAGACCAAAATCAAACTCTTTGGCCTCAATACCAAACGGTACACCAATGCAGCTCACCATCCACAACACACCATACCTAACAGTAAAGCATGGAGGTGGCAGCATCCTGCCGTGGGGGTGTTTCTCTGCTGCAGGGCCTGGGGCTCTTGTTAGGTTAAAATAAAAAATGGATGGGGCAAAATACCATCAAATTCTTGAGGAAAACCTGCTACCCTCTGCCAGAAAGTTGAAGATGTGCAGAATGTTCACCTTTCAACATGACAACAACCCGTGGCTGAAGGAGAAAAAAAGTGAATGTCCTTGTGTGGCCAGTCAGAGCCCAGACCTAAATCACAGTGAAAATCAGTGGAAAGATCTGAAGATAGCAGACCACCAACGCTCACCATCCAATTTAACCGAACTTGAACAGTGAAACTGTAAAGAAGGGGGGGGGGGGGGGGGCAAATATTACTCAATCTAGATGTGCAAAGCTGATAGAGAAGAATCCTCAAGGCTGTCATTAAAGCAAAATGACATTGACGTGGGGGGGGGGGGGGGGGGGTGATCCTTTATTAATCTTGGTATGTCTTGTTTTTGAGTTTTGATAAATTTTCTGAACTGTAGCTGTGATATCTTTCACTTGGATGTTAGAGGTTGCATTGAGTAAGGAAAGCTGGGAAGAAATATTTTCTGTGTGTCTTCATTTAAGGCTGTAAAGCAAAAAAAAGGAATATTTCGGGGGGGGGGGGGGGGGGGGGGATTCTTTTCTATACCCACAGTATGTCACGTAAGAATACAAGGTGAAATGTTCCATGGGTACTAGATTCAGAAAATCTAAGTATCTGTTCATTCTGTGCCTGCTGTAGATGGAAGCAGCTCAATTCCTGCATGTATTTATTTTTTTTAACCTTTCTGTCATGAAGGAGCATGACTGTAAATGAAGAATAAGCAGGCGTTAGGGCTACACTATCCAATGATATTCTGCCAGCAGGGCACTTCTACTACACATCACAAAGGATCGTCAAGAGAAATGTACACACAGTATACGGCATTGACTAGAAAATATTATACACTAAACTCTGCTTTTTAAAAGTAATCTGGCATTGTGGAAAGTGATATATGTAACAGCCATTTTATACAAAACTGAAAGTCTGCCATGTTCTTCCTTTGTGGTTTGAGTACTATCTATTGGTGCTCCCCTAATGATTTGGTTAATCCCCCATTAATATCACAGAAGAAAGATCATGACATTGGACTTCTCTTCAGGCAAGTCAACCCAGCCAATAAGTGAATTCCCTAAAAAGGTTGCAGTTGTTTTGTATATATCTGAAAAGTGCAATTGTGTTACTGGTATTTCAGGTTTGGAAGTTTCTTATGTTTACAGGAGAAGAACACGGAGAGAAAGAGGTTTTCATTTCGATCAGCCTTGTTTGGCAAGTTAGATCAGCGAGCTGTGCATTTGTGTGAAGGTAGTAGACGATAGCTGCCTCAGTGAATCTCTAGCCTGGTTGTGAAGTACCACCTATATAGACTAAGCAGTTTTAAAGTGTATTGCCGTATGCTAGTATTAACTTTTTAATACAAAATCCAGAAAAATAAGGAAACTCTACTTGAGGCATTTCCTGGTTTTGTAGGGAGGTGCATATTTGAATTGGAGTAGGGTACTTTTCATAAAGTTGTCTGTTGAATGAAATGGAGGTCTGTCATTAATACACGATCGTTTTTCTTGGCACTGGAGAGTGGCAGTGTATTACATGGTAATTAATGCATTGTCATTTATCGTACTATACTGTAGACATGTGACTGTTCAGCTCAGTTGAGTTTTGTTTAGTGCTTTTCACTAAGTTCTGGCTCACAGGTAAACGTAGTTCCAAATATTCTATAATGATTATACATAAAGACACGTGTTTAAACAGACAGAAAAGCAAAATGGTTTGAAACATACTAACATAAATGGAGCCTTACATTACCTGTCAGTTAATGAATTATTAAACAGAGGAGGAGAGGAAAACAAACTCCAGTCATCAGGGTTCCTGGAAAAAAATAAACCTCTTGGGGTGTGGTGGAGTGGATGGTCCATGGTCATTTATAACGGGCAAAGTCAGGCAGTCACAACCCTACAGACCTTGGCCAACTGGCCGCCCACCCCCTCCTGGGTATTCTTCAGTAGATGGGCTGCCTAATGCGACCACAGAATCTTTCCATCCATTGATTCCACTGCTCCCAGAATCTCAAATGTTAGCCCATGTAAAGGAAAAGGACTTGGAGGAAGGAAAGCCGTGAGCACAGGGTAATTCAGGGGTTATTTTGTTGGCACCGTGTCATTCATAGCCACATCATCGGAGGTTTGTAAAAGGGTGTGCTATGGTATATGCTTCATTCAGGATGTTTTTGAGTCTGTTTTTTTTACATTCAATCCAACTTTTTGGGTGAGGGTTGGAGCTAATGCCAGCAGCCATGGGTGCAAGGCCAGAAACTGCCCTAGACAAGATGGCAGTCCTGGGGCCCTATGGAATCCGTTTTATTGTTTCACAAATTCCGTTTTGTTTTATTTTTTTTTCAGTTTTCGCCATTTTATTTTTCCTTGATTTGGATTTTTGCGTTTTTACGTTTTTTTACTGTAAGAAAGTAACAGCTACAACAAAACTAACAATAATGAAATGGCACTTTACATTCCTTTCAATGAAACGACACACTTGCACAGCTTAACGTTATTTTGCATATCTGTTTATCAGATAGAAGGTCGGATCCTCCACGACACTATATGCTAAGATTGCAGTAGGACAGGGAGTCCCCTCCAGAATTATAAGAGCTTTTACTAGGTTGATGAAGGTTAACTTCACTTTTAGAAAAAAGAGAGACCCGCTTCTTAGGGCTCGTTGCATCTGAGGAGACACCTGCTGCTCTTCTGCCCAGGTTTGTAGGTGTGGAGTTTATAACGGAAGAGTCAAATGTGGGCCTGGTGTGCCTCGTCAAGGCAAGGCAGAACATTTATGAAACCCCGAAACATCGTTGTTAATTTTTAAAAGGGAAAACCCGTTAACAACCAGTGTCATTCACTAATAACATTTTTCTACCAGAAAGACTGTTAATAGCGGTTAAATAACTATTATTTCATCGGTTAAATGATTCACAGTACATACATCACGTACAATTAGAACTGCCTATATAAAAGAATTACCACACAGCCAAATGTTTACTCGCCTAGCACCATGATGAGAATTATGTGGTCTCGGCTCTCAGTGGATTCATCAACAACATATATTTTCTTGCCACGAATCTTTCAAAGAACGGCATCCATATGTTGTTCAAAGACACGGGGCTAATGTGTTTGACGAAGACTGCTCTTATTTTCTGGCAGCGTGCCTCCTTGTTTGCAATGCTTAATAAAGAAAGGATCCATCTTCGTCATTTTTTCGAGCGGTACGTCTAACTCACATGGACACAAACTGGCATCTTACCTCTGACCATTTTATTGTTTCCTCTGTTCTTGATCTTCTCCTTGTTTTTGAGATGGGTTTTAGATTTGACGCGGTCATTGCAAGTGTATCTTCGTGTCCAGTCCATAGTATGCTGGCAAAACTTGCAGAAAAGTTGTCCAGATTCGTAGAAGTCACCGGGATATTATTGAGCCCTCAATTTTGTAGTTAAGCTTGTGTTTCTTCGTTTTTTGTGAAGTAGTTAGAGTATCTGATCCTGCTCGCTTCCACATTTCTGTCTTGTGCAGCTAGCTAATTCGCATGCCTTTTTAATGAGAAAACATGTAGGAAATACGCGCAAAAACAGATAGAGGCATGACTGGATTTCTACAAAGAATTGTGTTTGCTTCAAAAACAACAAACTAGAAAATAGTATCTGAATAATAGAACTATTGATTATTCAATCGTTTAATGGGAAGTTTTATAACGGTCACCCCTCCAGTCTCTAAATTCCACACATTTACATTTTTAAGTCTAAAATCCATTTTTAAGCATTAATTCTGTGATTCTGTCACAGAAATCATAGTGCCCTACAGTCAGTCAACCATTGGGTCAACTGATGTACACAGATCAGTTGAAAAGGTCAATTTGTCATTTGCTGTTTATTATTATTAGTCCTTCTTCAAATTATGTAACCAGTAGACATTTGTAGTCTGTTGGTTTGAAGTTAACTTGAAATGAACAAGCTGTAATGTCTCATTGTTTAAATAGTATTTTCTTTTAAGAAAAAGCCTCATGATGCTACTATTTTAAAATGAATTCACATAGGCCACGTGTTTACGGGTGACATGTGCATTAATGTTTGTGTTCATGTTTTAATGTGGTCATTTGGTTATCTTAAGGACTTCTGCAGTGCTGACTCAACTTGACTCTTTGTGTGTGTTTGTTTGTTTCAACAGGGCTGAAGACGTTCACATTTTTTTAACTGGAAACTTTAGGAAGCAATCCTTAGTTATCACTAGTTCACACTGGAGGCTTGACCATCCATCTTGCCCCAGCAACAGAAGGAACACGAGCAAGACACTGCGCCATGCACCTGGAAATCAAGGTGGCTTTAAACTTTATCATTTCATACCTCTACAACAAGCTTCCCAGAAGAAGAGCAGATCTTTTCGGGGAGGAGCTGGAGCGCTTGCTCACTGAGCGTTATGAGGGACACTGGTATCCTGAGCGACCACTCAAAGGATCTGGTTTTCGCTGTTTGCACATTGGGGAAATGGTGGACCCTGTGGTGGAGTTGGCAGCCCGCCGGAGTGGACTGGACACTGAGGAGGTGCGGTCCAATGTGCCACAGGAGTTGAGTGTTTGGATAGACCCTTTTGAAGTTTCATACCAAATTGGTGAAAAGGGGGCAGTTAAGGTTCTTTATTTGGAAGACACTCAAGCTGCTGCCGCCGCCGCTGCTAGCACTGGACCCTCTGAACAATGCTGCACTCTGGTTGAGTCCGATATGGATAAAGAAAACAAAAGCACCAGTTTCAACCCTGACGCACAAGTCTTTGTCCCGATTGGAGGCGGAGTCGATGGAGGTGGACCAATGGGTGGTGCCCACTCGCTGTCCAGCTCTCCTTCTCCTCCAAGCATGGCAGGCTCTGTATTTGGTCACTCTCCCAGTCCCACCTCTTTCCTCAGCACTCCAGTCCGGGTGCCTCCCCAACCTATCACTTTTACCACCGCCAGTTTTGCCGCAACCAAGTTTGGCTCCACCAAAATGAAGAAGGGAGGTGGCCAGCAGAGGGTGGTCCGCTCACCCACCAATGCAGCAACAGTTGGCGCCGGATTGTCCAAACACAAGTCTCTGTCCCTTTCTCTCCACTCCCTGGGTGGCTTGGGGACAAGCAGCGGTAGCAGCAGCAGCCAGCTGTCGCCCAACGCAAAGGAGTTTGTGTATCCAGGATCACCTGCATCAAGTGCACCCGGCCCTGCAACATCCACACTTTACTTTGACGGGGAAGCACACAGCAGCCAGTTTGCAGCAGCGTCCTCTTTTGATCCATTTGGCAGCACCACTAATGGCAGCGGAGGCCTGGCTAACAGCCTGTATTTGGATAAAACTCCCTTCGTGGATAGGCTGGGCTACAACCTCAACACCATGCAGTATCCAAGCCAAGCTTTCCAGCCAGTTGTTCTGGCTAACTAACTGACCACGTACGTGTTTGTTACACCTACCAAGTATTACTAGACGAGTCATTCAGATTTTTTTTTTTTTTTCTAATACAAGAGCTTTTTGATCACAGTTGGAAGATGTTCTCTCTTTTTTCAAGAAATACATTGCAAAGCCATGTTGGTTTGTTCACCCCGAAACAAATCGTTCTCCTTGTTTTATTTTCAAAGTTTTTGATAACCCGCCTTAATTACACTGTTTAGCACCTCTGCAATTTGACCGTCAGGCTGCCCATGTTGGGCGTTACTGCCGTATATCCCCCCCCCCATTCCCTTTTCTGACACCAATTTGCTTTCCTGCATGGTAATTACGTTGAAAATTTAAGTGATGGCAAGCAGTGCTGTCTAATGATGATGTTGTTTGGGTGTCCCTTCCGAGTATCTGATCAAGGACCGGGAGTGCTGTGGACAAACATCATCCGCCCAGTGGTGAAACCAGAGTGTTACGATCTGAATCGACCGGCCCAAATGAAATCCAAGTGCCCCACAAAGCTTTACATAGTGTTACAGAATTGGCAGCTGCTCCGTGAATTTTCTCTTTTAATTTTCCTTCGTTCTTCAGTGTTTTTCTTTTTCTTTCTCTCTCACAGCCTGGCTACAGGCATCCAGATGGAACGGCTAAAGTCAGCCTTGCTGCTGTGCAGTAGAAATTGCAGGTTAAGGCCACTACTACTACTTCTACTACAGTCTGTCTGTGTTTTGCCAGTTTATGGAACTACTGCTAAGTAAATGTTTGAGAGTTAAATATGGTTTCCTATCAGCCTACACCTTCTATTAAAGCCACATTTTGTATTGCGGCTCCTTCCTTTTAATTTTTTTTCTGGGTTATTTTCATCTCAGCACTTGTTTTTTTTTTTTTGTGAAAGAGCCTTTGTAGTTGACACTTTCTTACAGGGAATCTGCTGTTCATCCTATCTGCAGCAAAAGGCAGAAGCTCTCGCCACTGTGTGAGCACATTGAGAAATGTTGAGCTTGTGACACTTGAAGCATAAGAGAGTTAAGGGTCTCGGTAATGGGCCCTGCTAGTCAGGAATTCTCAGGCCAGAGCAAAGAGAAATTCACCGCTAGTGTCTTAGTTTGTCCTGAGGGTTCAGTCCCCTTTGATTTAATAAAGTGTGGGAAACACTGGCTCATAGGTAGAGCTGCTAATGGGGCTGATAGCAGTTTCTTGTGTGCCCAGGACTGCTCGGCCAGTTGGGTATCGTTAGTTAGTATTTGGGGATTGGGCTGCGTTAGCTTTCAGTTCAGTTCATCTGACCTTCAGTGGCTGCCAGTTCATCAAGGGCACACCACCCTTTAACCACAAGCTAGCAAAACCTGCTTAGTGTTGCGCTGTGCCCACCTAGCCTTGTTCTCTCTCTTATCTGAGTGTTTTTTGTTCCTCTGAATCTCCATCCATCTTGAATTACAGAGTTTACCCTGCACACTATTCTGTCTGCTTTTTCCTTCATTTGCACATGGTAAACAAACCTGGCCTGGCACACCTAAGCCCGCTGCTTCACCTGTTCTCACGCCAAGCCACCACCCCTCCATTGGTCCTGTGTTCATGTTTACAGTGCCTGAGTGGTCCTGACCTGCTGTTGACTTGTGTGTCTGCTACACTAGGTGGCGACTGCCGTTTATTTTTACATTGTTCTGAACACCTTCTTCTACCTGCACTTGTGGGCAGTGCAGATTGTTAACTGAGCCCTTTCTGCCACAGTGCTTTGCATTTTGGTTCCTCTCTGAACATTTTTTCTAATATGCAGATCTTGCTAGCAGTGCATAGCCAGGACTCTCCAAGTCTCTGCCATAGTTTGCACAGTCTTCACGGTTGTTCAGAAGACTGCCATTTGAAACGGCGTAAGGGTCTATCTTTTGATCCTTGGCCTCTACCAGTTGTCCCCATGCCCTCCCCTTATAACTCCAGTTCTATTCAGAAGCTGCTTTTTTTTGCCATTCCTTGAAATCTGCACTTTTCTGCGCATGAATTCTTCACAAAAGTGACTAAAAACTCCAACCACCCACCCACCCACCCAACTGTGTACTTTATGTTCCCTCGACCCCCTTTTTGAGTTTTTAGTTCAGACTTATGTTTGTAAGAATCATTTGCTACATTTGTAAATGTGAGAGGTATATATATTTCTAACTTGCATTATTATGATTAAGAAACTTTCTTTTCACAATTCATTTTTATTACACAGCAAAATTATTTTTTCAGAGAAGAATATATATATATAAATGATATGAAAATAAGTAGGATGAAAAATGTGAAAGTGTATGATCTTGTACAGATTTAACAGAGTTAAAATAATAATAATAATAAAGCCACCTTCTATATAAAGGGTTTATTTGAAAGTCAGGGGTTGCTTAAACACTAATACTGTCCATCTGGAAGACTTGAATGTGCACTGACCCCATGGCCTCCTACGTGAAGTGAATGTGCGAAATTCTAAATACATAAGTCACTAAGCTATTATTTATGCACAACGCACATAAACCGATCCCTGCCTGATGTATTCCTCTTGGAGCCGGCGCCACGGATTTCTTGAAATTCCCCCTGTAGGTGTTCCAGCTGGTCTCGCACTCTCTAATTTCTGTACCAGTCTTTAAGCTTTAAAGGAGACGCTGCCAGGTACTGAAGTAACAAGAGTCACCGCACATTGCACGATGGCTGAGTGAGGCTGGCTGTTAGTTACAGTTACGCTTTATATGTTGGCACACACACACACACACGCTGTACATACACATGGATGGGGCTTTTGGTATTTGTACAGATTTCAATCATTTGCATACACGTTGATGTATTTCAAATCTACCTAAGGGTTAAATAGTCTCCATCCACCTTCATTAAACATTTGTACTTTTGATTGTTGATGTTAACCCTGCATTTTTAATTTGGAACTGTAGATACAAAAATGAGCAAATCTTGAACCGTTACTTGAAAAAACGGAATGCAGATTGGCCAAACCTGGATATCGCTGGTCCGATTCTTGGTGCGTCACTGGGCTCAAAAGAACCCAAAACAGGATTTTTTTTTTCTTCATTCATTCCTGCCTAATGGGAATCAGTGGCTTACTCTTTTAAAGAACAGGTTTATCTCCCTGTTCTTGACAATGTGGCCTGCAGGGTCAGAAGGTAATTTGACCGAGCCCTGCAGCATTCTTTTAAAATTGCAAAGAATGTAAAAGTCTTCATTGAAGATTGTGTCTTTTTCGGTAACGTTGAACCCCCCCCCCCCAATTGCTGATGAAGTAATTGTGTACAGGCCTATGATTCATAACTATGTTCTTTATTGCTTGTGTGTGCCCCCCCCCCCCCGCCTTTGTGACTGGTCTGGGCAGTGGTTGGCACACAACATGGCTACTCGGTAAGGCAACACGGGAGACGTAGTGGTGGTCAGCTTCTTGGAAATAGTCACACGTCTTGGTCTCGCTCTGTTGGAGGCAAACTTTTATTATTTGTATTTTTTTCGTTCTGCTCTTGACTTTCAAATAATTACCCTTTTTGCGCTTGCGCACTCTCTCACTCTCTATATAGTATACATGTATATGAAAAATTGCAAAGTGGTATAAATGGGGAAAAGCTTTAGTTTTTTAGTTTGCCTTTATTGTTTGTTTTCAATGCAGGAAGCAGATTATTTTCTACTGAGGATTTCAAACTTTTTATTTTAAAGAAATAAAATCTCATTTGTGCTATTATGCAGTGTATAGAGCTAACCTAATGGAAAGTGATGGAGCATTTGGTCCACTGCGCATTGGCCCAACTGTGTAGTTCCTATTTGTCCTTACGCCTTTTTTTAAGTTTGTATTAAAAAAGAAAAAAGCATGAGAATAAAACCGGGTCTGTGGTGTCCTTTGTCATCTCGAGTGGGTGACGGCTCTTTGAAGTGCACTTTTGTTACTTGGGGACTTTTAGAGACCACTCTTCCTGAAATATAGAAGCTACTTGAGGGCTTCAGCTTGGGGAGTGGTCAGGTAAGTAGGGGTGTGTGTGATTAATAACGGTACTGAACAACTGCCCAAAAAAATGGTACGGTACTAGCGTTAAGCTAGTTTAAATATTGGTAATAATAAGGAGATTCAAGCAGCTTCCACTCGGTCATTCATTGGTGTTTTTTTTTTTAGCTCAAATCGCATTTCTCATTCCAACAAATGGTGCATCAACAACAACATTTATTTCTATAGCACATTTTCTATACAAATGATGTTGGTCAGAGTGCTTTACAGAATGAAGAAATTAATAATACAAAATAAATAAGAAAATAACTAACATAGAATAAAAGTAAGGTCCGATGGCCACGGAGGACAGAAAAAAACAAAAAAAAACACAAAATCTGCAGGGGTTCCAAGGCCATGAGACCACCCAGCCCTCTGTAGGCATTTTACCGAACATAAATGACCTCAGTCAGTCCTCATGGTATTCAGGGTTCTCATGGAAGATCTTGATGAGGACGGTCATGTGGACCTCTGGCCTTCAATCCATCGATGTAGGGACATCATGGTGCTTTGATTAGGTGGTGGTGGCGGCGCAGATCATCACCACAGAAAAAAACAGAAAAAGAACAGAAGAGAAAGTAGGGGTTAGTGGGGATTATGGAGCCACCATGAATGATAAGGATAATTAAATGTATATACAGAATATCAGGGTTACACTAAAATGTAGCTATGAGAAAGCCATGGTAAAGTAAAGTAATGTGTTTTTATCAGTTTTTTTAAAGTGTTCCACCATATTAGCCAGGCGCATTTCTATTGGTCAGCTATTCCAGATTTTAGGTGCCCAACAGCAGAAGGCCGCCTCACAGACATTTGTAGTAATGAATTATGATGCGAGTATAAATCTGATGTCTCTTGTATGCCATTTGATATGGGATGTGTTAAAAGCAGCATTGGTGTTTGTAGTGCACCATCTGTTGGAATGACCGCCACATAGAAACCAGACACTTGACTTTCTAATAAGCTGGATCTTAATAGACAAATGTGGATCTGAAAGCTTTTTTTTTTTTATTATTAAAAAAAAGGATACAAAAGCGGTAGAAATGGAAGAATCCTTAATGAAGGTAAATTAAAGTTACCAACTCAACTAAGTACCTTCAGCGAGGGAAAGGTGCTATATAAATGTATTATTAATGGTCAAATGATAAAAAGGTTCATCTCAAATTTGATAACTTGTGCTACATGGAGGAGCAAAAAACACAACTCCAGGTGGGGTGGATACTGGGAGGTGGGGAGCGAGACCTTTAAAGTTTCTATGGCCAAATGACCAGTCACCCCAAACCACTGTGGTGATTACTTGATTCATTGTGGCTCAAAAGATTTAAAGCTGCAGTTATTATAGCAGAGTCTTTCAACCTTTGCAGCACCAAAGGTAGCTGCTGGTATTTTGAGCAGGTTATAGTGGCAGATCATCACTAGAGGACTTAATGTTCTAGCATTTTACATAAACGCAATGTGCAAATTGTTAGGACCATTATACTAATATTGTCATGCTGAAGTAGGGGATAGAAGATGGGTAACTTGTGGCCATAAAGGACTGCACACAGTCGGCAACAATACCAGCGTCGGCCGTGGGGTGGTTGGTATTAGCAGACCCATTACACCACCTCCAGCCTGGAATGGCGGTACAAGGCAGGGTGTGAGCTGTTGGAGCTCTACCATCTCTAGGCCTCTGCAGAAATGGAGATTTAGCAGACCAGGTAACACTTTTCCCGTCTTCAACTGGCCACTTTTGGTGAGCTTCCGTCCACTTGCAGCTTCAGTTTCCTGTTCTTGGCGGACCAGAGGAGCACTCGGTGTGGCCCATCTGTCTCAAGTTTAGCCATGCTGTGTATTCTGAGATGCTTTTCTGCTCCCCGCAGTTGTACAGCGTGGTTATCGGAGTTACGGGAATATGGCCATTCTCCTCTGACCTCACTCGTCAGTAAGGGATTTCTGTCCACCCAACAGCTAATATGTTCGGTGAGTTTGTGTCGGCTACAGTTTTAAAGCCGTAACTTAAAAAAAAAATAACTGGCCACAAAGATGCTGACGTGGTGCATCAAGCAGTCCAGTAACCAGATTTTTAAAGCCCCAGGCATATCATGGTGTCCAGTTTCAAGAAAGTGATGGTGCAGGCCTTTTCAAAATGTAATTGGGACACGACTGGAATCTGATTTCAGCAAGTTGAAGCTGCTCTGCATGGGGGGGGGATAAGCGAACTTGGGTTGAAAACATGCAGGTCTCCCAGGCCCTGCTTCCAGGAAGGCAACAACACTGCAGACTGATCTATAAAATAGAATCGGGACGCGAGTATCTCCAGGGGTCAAGTTATGCATTTACAATATAAAGGTGCAACTCAATAAATTAGAATATCATCCAAAAGTGGATTTATTTCAGTAATGCAATTCAAAAAGTGAAACTTGTATATTAGATTCATTACACACAGTGATATTTCAAGCTTATATTTCTTTTCATTTTGCTGATTGTGGCTTACAGGTAATGAAAACTCAAAATTCAGTATCTCAGAAAATTAACATATTACATAAGACCAATTAAAAAATCATTTTTAATACAGAAAATGTTGGCCTACTGAAAACTATATCCATGTACGCACTCAATTTTTGGTCAGGGCTCATTTTGCATGAATTACTGCATCAATGCAGCGTGGCATGGAGGCGATGAGCCTGCGGCACTGCTGATTTGTTATGGAAGCCCAGCATGCTTTGATCGTGGCCTTCAGCTCGTCTGCATTGTTGGCTCTGGTGTCCTTCATCTTCCTCTTGGTTTAGGTCAGGTGAGTTTGCTGGCCAATCAAGCACAGTAATACCACGGTCATTAAACCAGGGATTGGTGCTTTTGGCAGTGTGGGCAGGTGCCAAGTCCTGCTGGAAAATGAAATCAGCATCTCCATAAAGCTTGTCAGCAGAGGGAAGTGTGAAGTGCTCTAACATTTCCTGGTAGATGGCTGTGCTGACTTTGGACTTGATAAAACACAGTAGACCAACACCAGCAGATGACATGACTCCCAATATCATCACTGACTGTGGAAACTTCACACTGGACCTCAAGCAACTTGGATTCTGTGCCTCTCCACTCTTCCTCCAGACTCTGGGACCTTTGATTTCCAAATGAAATGCAAAATGTACTTTCATCAGAAAAGAGGACTTTGGACGACTGAGCTGTTAACAGTCCAGTCCGTTTTCTCCTTAGGCACTTCTGATGTTGTCTCTGGTTCAGGAACAGCTTGACACAAGGAATGTGACAGTTGTAGCCCACGTCCCAGATACACGTCTGTGTGTGATGGCTCTTGACGCACTGACTCCAGCCGCAGTCCACTCCTTGGGGATCTCCCCCAAATTCTTGAATGGCTGTGCTTCACAATCCTCTCAAGGCTGCCGGTATCCCTGTTGCTTGTGCAACTTTTTCTGCTGTCATATTTTTTCCTTCCACTCAACTTTCCATTAATATGCTTGGATACAGCACTCTGTGAACAGCCAGCTTCTTTAGCAATGACCTTTTGTGGCTTACCCGCCCTGTGGAGGGTGTCAATGGCTGTCTTCTGGACAACTGTCAAGTCAGCAGACTTCCCCATGATGGTGTGGCCTACTGAACCGGACTGAGAGACCACTTAAAGGCTCAGGTCCCCTTTGCAGTGGCTTTGGGTTAACTAGCTGAGTGAAGTGCGACACCAGTACTCTACAACAGGGGTCTCTAACTCCAGTCCTGGCTGCAGGTTTTCATTCTCAACTCTTTTCTTAATTAGTGACCAGTTTTTGCTGCTATTGAACTATTTCCTTTTATTTTAATTTACTTTTCTTGACACTCTGACAGCTGAACTGATTCTTTTTTCCTTAAACGGCACCTAAACATAAATTTGATGTGAAGTGAGCCACCAGATGAGCACCTTAGTTGGGGCCTCAAACTCCAACTTCACTTCATTCAGTTTCTTAACTGGAAGCCGATTCTCGTTGCTAATTAAACCCGTTATTTAATTCCATGGCACTCGCTCATTCTGCCAAGGCAGACATTTCCAAAACTGTTGATTTTGTTTTTTAAGTGCGCTGGCTGTCAAAATGTTTTGTGGACCTGAGCAGATCAACATTACTGAGGCCTTCACCTTTCTTTATTTTCAATTATTGCGTGATGGACGCAGGTTGTTGTTTATGTGTTGATACATTTTGTGTCTTAATATTGTTTGGGGGCGGCACGGTGGCGCAGTGGGTAGCGCTGTTGCCTCGCAGTTGGGAGATCTGGGGACCCGGGTTCACTTCCCGGGTCCTCCCTGCGTGGAGTTTGCATGTTCTCCCCGTGTCTGCGTGGGTTTCCTCCGGGCGCTCCGGTTTCCTCCCACAGTTCAAAGACATGCAGGTTAGGTGGATTGGCGATTCTAAATTGGCCCTAGTGTGTGCTTGGTGTGTGGGTGTGTTTGTGTGTGTCCTGCGGTGGGTTGGCACCCTGCCCAGGATTGTTTCCTGCCTTGTGCCCTGTGTTGGCTGGGATTGGCTCCAGCAGACCCCCGTGACCCTGTGTTCGGATTCAGCGGGTTGGAAAATGGATGGATGGATATTGTTTGGTTGCTAATTAAGGTAAAAAGAAATAATTAAGAGGCCTGAGTCTTAAGTTGTGCATCAATTAAAATTAAGGCAAAGCGTTAATAAGCAGCAAAATGTGGTCACTAATTAAGAAAAGGGTTAGAATGAAAACCTGCAGCCACAGTAGCTCTCCGAGACCCCTGGTCTACAATATTGAACTTTTTCACAATATTCAAATTTTCTGAGATACTGTATGAAAAGAAATAATCACTTGAAATGTATCACATGTATAATTTATATAAGCCAAATACCACTGACTCACTCATCACGGAGTCCCCCGAACCCTGAGGACTTTCAGAAATTCGGAATGTAGGTTACCCTTAGCCCGTAGGTGCTCGCTAAGAAACGGTTTGAAAAACTTCGTGTTCCAAGCGCGAAATTTCTTATAGTTTTATAGAGCCGTTTGTATATCTGTCTTTTCATGAGATAACTACTTAACGGATTTAGATCTTTTTTTTTCTTTTCTATAATTTGCTTGAACATCGCGCTAAGTGTCATAGTTCGCTTGCGGTACCGATTTATTTGCGCGAATCCGAGAGGGGCGGGGCCTCCTCACTCACGCATCTGCCTCGGGGCGTAACCTTAACTCCGCTTAGTTAGCGAACGAGAGAACAATTTCACGGATTTAGATTTTTTTTCTATAATCTGCTTGAACATTTCGGTTGATTTTGTGACTTCTCTCATTATAAGAATCAAAGTTTGTTTGCAGGACTGATATATTCACGCTAATCCGAGACCGAATATACGGGCCGAGGGGAGGGGAAGAGTGACGTCAGGAGTAGAGAGCTGGGCGGGGCCCTACTCAATGATGGCTAGTGAATCTACAGTATATAATATAGGAGTTTCACTTTTTGAATTGAATTACTGAAATAAATTAACTTTTCGATGATATTCTAATTTATTGAGATGTACATGTAAAGGGCTTCAGTTACAGGCGAGTAAACTGCCAAACCTGGATCATGATGTTCATATTTTTAAACCGCTGCTGGTATCTCAAAGTTTGGAAGCTACTTACCCAAGGCTAACGATGTTTTATTTATTTTCTCTGTAAAGACTGTTTAGCGGTGAGTTGTGATTTCACTTTGGCTTGCTGAACGAACATACAGCAGACCGAATTTCAACTTGCCGCTCTGATTTCCTACATTTTTTACTTCGGCACTGCGCCAACATCCTTCGGTGAGTTTCAGTAGGTTTCACTCCGTCGGTCCGAAGGAATCTCACTGCAGCGTCGCTAACGAGGCGGGCGTTCTGATTCGTTAAAAAAAGCGCGCTGCTTCCCACGCCCCATAATGGAAGTCATTCTGTTTTTTTTCTCCCGCTTACGCGGCTACAAGCCAGGATGCCGCTTCGCAATACAACGAGCGGGACTCTCATGTGTTTAGGGTTTATATCCTTGCAGTGCGCGTAAATATAAAGTAAGTTTTTATTTTTATTATTTAACTTCAGTTTATCATATGTTGGGGTAGTATTGGTGCTGCATTGTATATTTAAGGTCATTTCAGTTACATGGAGACCCGCTGCATGTGCGTTTCCCGTAGATGCTAAGACAGACTGTGGCGATTGGTTAAAAGCAGTTGTTAATGTTTTTAATGTGTGCCATACGTGAAATCTGCTAATGTTATTTCATTCGGATTTGCATTTCACTACGCTTAGCTACGTTAATGAGTTGTCAATTCTTATGTTCCAAATCAACGTGTAAATTTTACAAGGGGTGTTCAATAATTTATCTAAACGAGTAGGAAGGAAGAGACAGGATGGCAGGACAGTCCTCGTGCAAATACAATACAATGCAATTTATTTTTTGTAAAGCACAAAATCACACAAGGAGTGCCGCAATGGGCTTCAACAGGCCCCGCCTTTTGACAGCCCCCCAGCCTGGACTCTTTAAGAAGACAAGGAAAATCTCCCCCAAAAAAACCCATGTAAGGGAAAATAAATGAAAGAAAATCTTGGGAAAGGCAGTTCAAAGTGAGACCCCTTTCCAGGTAGGTTGGGTGTGTGCAGGGGGGGGGGGGTCAATACTATATAATACCACAGAACAGAACACAAGTAATCCACAATATAATAGTGCAATATAAATATTACAAGTACAGAGCAGCATTCAACAGTAGTTTATCTATCTATCTACAGTGCATCCGGAAAGTATTCACAGCGCATCACTTTTTCCACTTTTTGTTATGTTACAGCCTTATTCCAAAATGGATTAAATTCATTTTTTTCCTCAGAATTCTACACACAACACCCCATAATGACAATGTGAAAAAAGTTTACTTGAGGTTTTTGCAAAATTTATTAAAAATGAAAACACAGAAATCCCATGTACATAAGTATTCACAGCTTTTGCTCAATACTTTGCCGATGCACCTTTAGCAGCAATTCCAGCCTCAAGTCTTTTTGAATATGATGCCACAAGCTTGGCACACCTATCCTTGGCCAGTTTCGCCCATTCCTCTTTGCAGCACCTCTCAAGCTCCATCAGGTTGGATGGGAAGCGTCGGTGCACAGCCATTTTAAGATCTCTCCAGAGATGTTCAATCGGATTCAAGTCTGGGCTCTGGCTGGGCCACTCAAGGACATTCACAGAGTTGTCCTGAAGCCACTCCTTTGATATCTTGGCTGTGTGCTTAGGGTCGTTGTCCTGCTGAAAGATGAACCGTCACCCCAGTCTGAGGTCAAAAGAGCTCTGGAGCAGGTTTTCATCCAGGATCTCTGTACATTAGTCAGGATAAAGGGAAAGATGACTGCAGCAGTCTCCCAGTTCCTGCTGCTGAAAAACATCCCCACAGCACGATGCTGCCACCACCATGCTTCACTGTAGGGATGGTATTGGCCTGGTGATGAGCGGTGCCTGGTTTCCTCCAAATGTGACGTCTGGCATTCACACCAAAGAGTTCAATCTTTGTCTCATCAAACCAGAGAATTTTCTTTCTCATGGTCTGAGAGTCCTTCAGGTGCCTTTTGGCAAACTCCAGGCGGGCTGCCATGTGCCTTTTACTAAGGAGTGGCTTCCGTCTGGCCACTCTATCATACAGGCCTGATTGGTGGATTGCTGCAGAGATGGTTGTCCTTCTGGAAGGTTCTCCTCTCTCCACAGAGGACCTCTGGAGCTCTGACAGAGTGACCATCGGGTTCTTGGTCACCTCCCTGACTAAGGCCCTTCTCCCCCGATCGCTCAGTTTAGATGGCCGGCCAGCTCTAGGAAGAGTCCTGGTGGTTTCGAACTTCTTCCACTTACAGATGATGGAGGTCACTGTGCTCATTGGGACCTTCAAAGCAGCAGAAATTTTTCTGTAACCTTCCCCAGATTTGTGCCTCCTGTCTCAGAGGTCTACAGACAATTCCTTTGACTTCATGCTTGGTTTGTGCTCTGACATGAACTGTCAACTGTGGGACCTTATATAGACAGGTGTGTGCCTTTCCAAATCATGTCCAGTCAACTGAATTTACCACAGGTGGACTCCAATGAAGCTGCAGAAACATCTCAAGGATGATCAGGGGAAACAGGATGCACCTGAGCTCAATTTTGAGCTTTGTGGCAAAGGCTGTGAATACTTATGTACATGTGCTTTCTCAATTTTTTTATTTTTAATAAGTTTGCAAAAACCTCAAACTTTTTTCACGTTGTCATTATGGGGTGTTGTGTGTAGAATTCTGAGGAAAAAAATGAATTTAATCCATTTTGGAATAAGGCTGTAACATAACAAAAAGTGGAAAAAGTGATGCGCTGTGAATACTTTCTGGATGCACTGTATATAATACGCTACCGTGGCTGTTTGTTTGTCTGTCCAGGATTTTAAATCACCTGTAGCTCACAAACCGTTTGACCTATTGACCTGAACTTTGGCACACATATACTACGTGATGTCTACTATTTGCTTTCGGGGTGATGGTTGACCTCCAAGGTTATTCCTCTTATTATTTTTATTTTTTTTTATTTTATTGTGGAATCAACTCTCGGCAGCGGCCAGCAGGGTGGCTGTGCGGTTCATGCGTATGGGGGCTGTTCTCATTCCTACCACCATCACCATCACTTCCCCAACCCCTACCTCTTCATATCTTAAGTCTTCAATCTGCCTCAAGAATGATTTAAGTGCCAGCTTAAGTGAAAAATTAAAGAAAACATACTAAGTAATTACAACACAAACACTGACTTAGTCAGTTTTAATGTGAAAAGATGCCAACAAAAGAAGAGAAGAAGCGGGCCACTAGGGTGGAGAAAAGAAGAGCTGCTCAGGAAGCTGCAAGCTCATCAACCTCTGAGCAAACAAATGGTAAACGTACAGAGAAAGAGGAGGAAAACTAGGAATGATCAAGTCAAGTGTATTCACTGCACGTTATTGTGCCTCTGCGCTGTTACTGGTATCACATAATAAGATTTGGATTTGTTCAGAGTCCTGGAGACCTTGGCCATCAAGCTGCCTCCTCCTATTGACTGTTGGGAATCATTACAGGGAGTCAGCGGCGGGAAGTGAAGCAGCAGCACCACGGTTTACAATGCGGACTTTTCCTCTTTGGATAGAGCCGTCCGTTATTGCCACTTTCTATCGACGTTCCATATCGAACTGACTACTCTGATGGTCGCTACCTCTTTGGCCTGGTTTAGCGACTTCAGTGTAGTCGTGTTGGGGCTTTTGTTCCAAATGAGCTGCCGATTTATCATACGTTTGCGTGGAGGGCAATGGAAAATAATCCGTCATTAGCATTACAACTATAAACCTTGTTGACGTGGAGAGAGTGGGTGCAAGGAAGTCGCTACCATGCTGCTGTTGCTGGCCGAAACATTTGACAACAGAATACGAGAAGACCATTTTTGTTTTTAAACCCTTATTTTTTATTTTTTACCCTTACTCTGCGTTTTGCCAGTTTTTAAAATTATCTTCTCTGATGGTGAAGCGAGTAATGGGTATGGGGCAGTGCAACATTTTAGATACTAAAAAGTGTGCCTCAGACTCGGTGGGTGTGGAAGTGAGCGGCTGCAAAACTATGCGGCCGCACGGTGTTTAATGGGCAAATGCTTATTAACGGGAATGTGCAATCAACAACAACAACATTTATTTATATAGCACATTTTCATACAAAAAGTAGCTCAAAGTGCTTTACATAATGAAGAAAAGAAGAATAAAAGACAAATAAGAAATTAAAATAAGACAACCTTAGTTAACATAAAAAGGAGTAAGGTCCGATGGCCAGGGTGGACAGAAAAAACAAAAAAAAAACTCCAGAAGGCTG
>NC_041405.2:20705035-20792535 GCF_900747795.2 Erpetoichthys calabaricus
ACTGTAAAATGCAATCGACATGCTTTGCTTTTTGTGAGCTTTACCACCGCAAAGACACGTTAATTTTAAGGCTTTCGTTACTTACATGGTCTAGTGCCCAACTGGCGTATATTGTAAGGAGTTCGTGTGAGTATGTGTTATATAAAAATATCAAATCAACAAGCAATTTGTCAAATTACAGTAATCCACTGATATTAAAATAGCCTTAACGTCAAACATAAACGTACCCATCCGTCCATCTTGTAACCCACTTACCCAGGGGAAGCTGGAGCCAATCCGAGCAAGCACGAGGCGACATTCCATCACAGGGTGAACGCCAGGGGCGTTTCTAAAATCGGATGTAATCTGGGTTATACCGGAAAATTGAAGACGGTTTTTGGACACATTCATGCACGTGTATAATCGATTAGTTGGTGGGGGTGGGCCTTATACGGATTGGACAATATATCAGAGGTTTAAGCCTTTGAAGCCACACCCCCGATACTAGTGAACACACACATTTGTCAATTACTAGGCGATGTCATGAATGAGACAAGCAATGCAGTTTAAATTACAAATGACTCAAAGGTGGCGTAATATAATTTGGCTACATTTAGTTAAATTCATCTTAAAAATTAAGCATGCGTATGAACGACATCTAAACTATTCATTATAAAGCTTTGCATTCAGACTGGATCATCTGCCGCATCCTGACCATACTTTGCTACTCCAGTAGAAAGGAGAGTCGGTCTTCATTCCCCTTGTATGCACATGCAGTACATCATTTAACGAAAGTCGGTGCAATGGAAGGCGGCACGGTGGCGCAGTGGGTAGCGCTGCTGCCTCGCAGTTGGGATATCTGGGGACCTGGGTTCGCTTCCCGGGTCCACCCTGCGTGGAGTTTGCATGTTCTCCCCGTGTCTGCGTGGGTTTTCTCCGGGCGCTCCGGTTTCCTCCCACAGTCCAAAGACATGCAGGTTAGGTGGATTGGCGATTCTAAATTGGCCCTTGTGTGGGTGTGTTTGTGTGTGTCCTGAGGTGGGTTGGCACCCTGCCCGGAACTGGTTCGTGCCCTGTGTTGGCTGGGATTGGCTCCAGCAGACCCCCGTGACCCTGTGTTCGGATTCAGCGGGTTGGAAAATGGATGGATGGATGGTGCAATGGAACGTGTTAAGCCCGCTCAGTGCATTATATAAAAGCTTAAGATGAAATAAATACAACCCTTTTAATTCATTTGTATAGAGTCGGTGCAATGTAATGTGTTACGTTCAATCCGTGTATTATATAAAAATTTTATATGTAAAATTACAAACTATAATTATGTAACCCTAGTTAATTACCAATAGCGGCGCTACTCGATTGTTTTTTTATCCCAAGGCCCCCCAAACCAAAACTAAGATCCCTCCGGTCCCCCTTCCAGTTCCAATACATTAAATGTAAATAAAAACAAATTTATAATACAAATTCTTTGGGAGTGGTAATCAGCCTTTGTGCACTTCCTGATGTAACTACTTTATTATTGAGACTTCACCTCCCTGAAAAACTAAAAGGCGCTTTCTCCCACAGCAAAGTCAGGAGACCACATTGAGTAAAGACTTGACAAGACGATTCAAGGACAGCTTGTTCTAATCTTCTAGTGGCTCGAGGTGCTTACATTCACCAAAATTACCCCTTGCAGCTCTTACAATTTGCAAATTAAGCAACTCGTTCCACGGCGCCCTGTGGACTCAGTTTGAAAATGCCCAATAGAAAAATACAGTACAGTATGTACACTAGTTGTATAACATACAACAACAAGACCGTAAACTGTTTTCACTATGTGGTTCCATGGTGTAATGGTTAGCACTCTGGACTCTGAATCCAGCGATCCCAGTTCAAATCTCGGTGGAACCTAACACTTTTCGCAAATTTAAGAAAAAGTTTTTAACATTGTGCCTGGTAAGCCATTTTTTCCCAATCGGCGACGTACGCATTACACTCGTTAAATGCTAGCAAAAAGACGATTAAAGCATAATTCTAATTGCCATACTTGAGTAAACATCTCGACGACGTGCTTACCAATATACCGCAAGCTCACGCTAGCGTCATTCCTATGAAACCTTTTTACTCAATATCATTTTTAAAAACCGTGTAATGAAGACTGAAATAAACGGATCACATTCTGTGCCGATTATAATAGGCTAAGTCAGCCAAATAATGCAGGTTACCGCACATAAAAAGTGAACACGTGGTTTTAAATACAAAGTGTTAACATACAAATTAAACAACAGAAAAGGCATCACGAAGATCGGTTGTGGTCAATTTGCCCCCCGGTTTGGTACAGGGATATGTTCCTTCCCTCACCATTACAGGAGTTAAAACATTTTATTTTCCGATCTGTTAGCCATCGATCCGTGCCATAAAACAAGCGGCGCACATGACACTCCCACAAATGGACTCATTTCCGCTGAGCTCACTGAGGCACAACCCATCTCGTGTACTGTGCACCACCCTTAAAATCACCCAGCTTTCCCGCTCCCGCTTTTGACTCTATACAACAGTTCTGCGCCCTTCTTCCGGTCATAGCGGGCCGTACCTTTGGTTTTGGCTGCGGTTCCACCACCCGTCTCTGGTTCGATTCGGGAAAGGGTATGGTTGGTACGGAACCAACAATCAGTCTGCGTTTAGACTTGGTCCCCATGTACCGGGCCCACAGGTTGGACTGGATGCAATCCGGAGCAAAGTGCGTTGAGCAGACCCGTCGTCCTGGATGCAAAGGCGATACTATGCCTAGATTATCGCACCACTGGCGCAGAAGGGCCTCGTTCTGCAAGGGCAGTCGGAAGAAGCTGACCCCCACAGTGTTTTCCGAAGTGTTTCGGCATCCTGGGGCGATGCACTTGGGCATGGTTGCATGAGGCAGTAAAACAAAAAAATACTTGATTAAAAGTATTAAAAAAAAAAACTGTGAGAAGACACAGGCGTTATCGGCGCTTTGTTGCAAATGTACTCGGCGAGCGAATCGCTGACGTCATTGGTTCGGGAGCGGAAAAGTAGACTCTTTGATTGGAGGATTGACAATTTGGCCCGCCCCGTGCGTTCAAGAATGCTTGGTGCGGGTAGTCTCGCGCGGTAAATGCAGATGGTGGGTGGAGTAAAAGGGGCTTGCGCAAAACAATTTCCACACTAAAGGTTGAACTTTTAAAGTTTCCCCCCAATTTAATTTTGCATTCCAAACTCTGCCTTTTTTATGTACTTTTTCGAGCTAAACTCCGATGTTTTTTTTTTAATTTACTTTTTTGAGCTATCGAGAATGTCTTCGCTTGTGATGCCAGATAGTGATTCAGACTCTCGTTGCTGCCAATATAGACATATTCTATGCTGCACTTTTTTACTGTACTATACGTGTAATTCTTAAAATATATATATCAGCACTGTATGGTCTTCCTTTTTAGAACGTTTTTCTTTAAAGAATATAACTCGATAATTTGTTAAAGCATTGTGATATTCTGCTTGAATCGTCAACGTTTATCTGCGAGTAGCATAGTAAGTCTGAAATAAGGCGTATTGACGTTTTGGAAGAAACGCATCCTTTTCAGTATTTAATTTCTAGTCAAGTGTCTTTATTATCATACCATCCACACACAGTACAGCATCAAGTGCCACGAAATAACGATCCCCAGGACCGCTGAGCAACATATGCAGTACATGAAACACAGAACATGCGCAGGACAAGTAAAGAACAAAACAGTACTATATATCAATAAATAAAAACAACAGTAGTAATACATGCACTGCATATAAATAAACTACTAGGAGCATATGTGAGGGGGGCAGCACAGAATTCAGAGTCCAGACAGCAAAGGGGTAGAAGCTGGTTCGGATGCTAAAGAACCTTCTGCCAGGTGTAAATTGGACAAATAAATGCTGGGAAGCAGGGGAGTGGTCTTTCACAATGCTGTAGGCTTTGCACATACCATGCTTGATATACAATATACGTATTTAATGGAAGACAGAAAGGTTCCAGTGATCTTTTCAGCGCAGGTACATTATCCATTATAGGACACTGCGGAGAGAGAGTCAACTGCGTTTCCCGAGGAAGACGGAGATACAGCAGGTCAGAACGCCTTCAATGGTGTCTCTGTAGAAAGGGGAGATGTGTACTTGGTAATTTAGTGCCGACTATCGTCTTATATTAAAAGTTAATGTTACCGTTTGTTTTTTTTTAACATTTAAACTTTTTCTTTAACATTATGCACGATACAAATACATTTAATTTGTGAAATAAATCATGGCCTTAGTGTATTTTAAAATGTAACTTTAAGGTAATCCTCCGTTACCTACAATCAATTTACTCTGTAGAGAAGACAGCTATAGAGAAAACTTTTTTGTGCGATTTAGGATGCGCAGGAGCAGCTGTGGCATTTCTGCTTGAAAGAGAAAGGGGTTAGGAGCATGCCGTGCGTCGCCGCACCCACCGCATAATGAACCCCCCGGTTTGAGACCCGAGTGCAGCAATGCAACGGGTGACACCTCAGCACCGCCCTGGAACAGTGTGACTGATCTTGAGTCTAAAGCAACACCTCATATGCTTATGATTATAATGTGTTACTTTTAACCTTCTGGAAGTGACTCTTAGGGGGCTAAACCACCCATAAAGAATCAGATATCAGAATTTTCCTCATATACCTGATCAGCAACTTCAAAATAGCATAAAATGACACTTCCACGCGTCTATATTACCAATCAAAAAGAAGACATTTTGACCCCTTGTATCCCATTCAGGGGTGAACCAATGGGGTCGATTGATGTGGAATGCACAACTTAATGTTCTTCTGATCATTTGTGCTGCAGAACATCAACATCATTTTCTGCATAACACATGGTCCAAAATAGCCTAAAAATTAGTGCTTTTCAGGTCTAGAGAGCCAAGAAATAGGAGATAAATCCCAGAAAGGTCAACATCTTGCATAACTAGACATCAAGATGGTAGTTCATATATGAGGACTTTCTCATACCGGCAAGTTGGGAGACGCTGGGAAAAAAATAACAACCCAAAAAAAACAAAAAAAAACTGAAGTGATTTCAAAGTTAGCATAAGTCAAGACAAGTCAAGTTGGGGAGCAGGCACTGGTACAGTTCGTTGCCACACCCACTACATGACTAAATAACTCAGGATCCCGGTTGGCAACCCCCCAGGCAGACACGCAGTCCAGTCCCTCCCTCCAGAAATGACCCTCTATCTGTCACAGCCAGGTGTTACGTGGGCAACCCCTTGGCCTGGTCCAACCACTTGGATCCACAACAATGAGGATCCTACGAGCTGGATCACCCTCGGTGAAATGCTCCATTTGGCCGTAATGCAGTAACCAACACTCCCTCACAATGCAGGTAATGTGCCTTATTTGGGCCTCCATGAGCAACAGAAAGTCAAACCAATGGTACCCAAGGACTCTCTAAAGAGACACAGTACCAAAGGAGTCCAGTCTTCATCTCAGGTTACTGGATAGCGTCCATGTCTCACTGCCATATAGCAAGACAGGAAGCACCAGGACTCTAAAGACTTGGACCTTCATCCTTTTTCATAGATATCAGGAGCGCCACACACCCCTTTTCAGCAACCTGATGACACCCCATGCTCTCCCAATCCATCTACTGACTTCATAGGAAGAGTCACCAGAGACATGAATGTCACTGCCAAGGTAAGTAAACCTGTCGATGAGGTCGACACTCTCTCCGCAGACAGACACACTGCTGATGGCCGTGCCCAAGAGGTCATTAAAGGTCTGGATCTTGGTTTTTATCCAGGACACTCGTAAGCCCAAACACTCAGACTCCTCACTCAGCCTCTCGAGCGCCCCAATCAGAATCCTCCATTGACTCCGTGACTAAGGTTGGATGGAGGACATTAACCTCTGCAATGGAAGTTGCATAATTCTTACAAAAACGATAGTAATTTCTGTGAAGGCCTTAAAACAATATGGCAACCTCTGTTGCAAAATCTGTGTGATGCAATGATCTAAAAGATCTTGACTCAGGCTATCAGGAGAAAATGTTTCCCAGTGTTTACTCTGTTGTCACACATTGCAAGCTTGGGGAGTGCTTTACAGGTACTTGTTTTAAACGGCCATATGCGGGTTGAAAAAATGAGCGGGACAGTCCATCCACTTATCCTCCCCTTCTGGTCCCTGGAATATCAATCTGTCCCAAACAGGAAGTCAGTCATCAGTCCAGCACAGAACACTAAAGAAAGCTCAGCTGTGTTGACCTGAATCACTGTGCTATCATCTTTCAGGCAGAAGGATCAGAACTTCCATTATTCAGACCATTCTTTGCTGATTACACATGGTTTCCTGTCAGGGACCCCAACTCTCCTTCATGTTTGTCTGTTTCACTTTTACACTATGAAACAACTTTTTTTATTTTTTTTATTTGGAAACTAAGAATCTCTCTCTAAGGGCGAGAGAATGTTTCTTCAAATAGATCATTTATTGAAGACCGTTAATTCGACCAAAGAAGTCGAATTTAACATTAAGTTCAAATATTCTTCAAATTTCTTGGCATAGCATTGATTAGCCTTTTAGTTAATTTCCACGTTTTCTCACTTTTTGTTACTAATTTTGGATAATTTTTTTATACAAATCTATTAATGTTAAGATTACATGTGATGTGGCATATGACTTGTCACTAGAAATTTATAAATGGATTTTAAATTGATGATATGCTGCCGTCATCGCAAACCTAAGCATCCGCTGGTCTAAACTGCCTTTTTGTAAGCTGTGTACTTAGAAGAAGTCACAGGATAAGTCAAGAAGATCTGCTACATTGGAAAATGTAAGGGAATCTAAAGAACACATATTTTAAATATTCTCCTTGTGAACATAAAGCACTGCAATCACTAGTGCCTAAGGAGCTCAGTTACATCCATCCATCCATCCGTTTTCCAACCTGCTGAATCTGAACACAGGGTCACGGGGGTCTGCTGCAAGGAGGACCCGGGAAGCGAACCCAGGTACCCAGGTCTCCCAACTGCAAGGCAGCAGCGCTACCCACTGCTCGGTTACACCTTACAAGAAAAGCAGCTCATCCAATGACGAAACTATAAAAGAGAGTCAAAGCAAGGATAAACGTAATCCATATTACTAACCGAGAATGCTAAACCGGATGATGGACGCAGGCACATCCGGCAATGGGCCGTAGCTGCAAAAAGACGTACTGCGCAGGCGCAAAAAGAGTCCGCGAGAGTCGGCTGAGGAGCCGAGAAAGGCGGACAAAAGAGGGCGAGAGAGGCGGATGAGGGGCCGCGAGAGGCGGACAAGACCACAGAAAAAAGGAGTGAGCACAGGAAAAATGGAGAAATGAGGAAACGCAGGCAAAGCACGAAACACATTGCACACGAAACTAGACCCAAAAAAAAAAAAAAAAAAAAAAAAGAGGCTCGCGCACAACAGCGAGGCACCCCCCCCCCCCCTCCTACAGGCACCGGACGGGACACACACCAAGAGGGGGATTCAACAAGCCCATGGAACACAAAACCACCCCACAGACCCTACAAGCAAGGGACGGGACACACACAAACAGGGGGATTCAACAAGACACAGGAACACAAAAAGAAAGAAGACGCTCGCGCAAGAACAATCCTCACCCCCCCCCACACACACATGCATAAGAAGTGACACCCAAAGCCACATATTCTAAAGTGAACATCAACACCTTCACACTAGACAGCATAGGTGTCAGCATTGGTGGATCTCCTTACAATAAAGCACTATTAACCGTTCAACTGCAGAAAAGGAAACATATTAACAGTGACTGCGATCCTCCTTATTACTTATCCATATTTCGCATGCTGAGAAAGAAACAAGTCATGAATACACGGTCACGGGTACAAAACGAAAAGCAAAGGATAACAGGAACAAACACACGAACACGAAAGAAACAACAAAATAGACGGCTATGCAGCATAGGTGGATCTCATTACAATAAGGCACTATTAACCGTTCAACCGCAGAAAAGGCTCCATATTAACAGTGAGTGCAATACTCCTTATTACTTATCCATATTTCTAAAAGAAAAAATGACTCGACTCCAAAAACGCAAAGCTCAACTAAAGCTTCTAACTAACGATGTACCTAAAAGTAAAAACTTTATGAACTGCATTAGATCCTACAATACAGTAATCCCTCCTCCATCGCGGGGGTTGCGTTCCAGAGCCACCCGCGAAATAGGAAAATCCGCGAAGTAGAAACCATATGTTTATATGGTTATTTTTATATTGTCATGCTTGGGTCACAGATTTGCGCAGAAACACAGGAGGTTGTAGAGAGACAGGAACGTTATTCAAACACTGCAAACAAACATTTGTCTCTTTTTCAAAAGTTTAAACTGTGCTCCATGACAAGACAGAGATGACAGTTCTGTCTCACAATTAAAAGAATGCAAACATATCTTCCTTTTCAAAGGAGTGCAAAGCAAGCAGTCAAAAAAAAAATCAATATAGCTTTTTGGCTTTTAAGTATGCGAAGCACCGCCGGTACAAAGCTGTTGAAGACGGCAGCTCACACCCCCTCTGTCAGGAGCAGGAAGAGAGAGAGAGACAGATAAAAAAAATCAATACGTGCCCTTTGAGCTTTTAAGTATGCGAAGCTCCGTGCAGCATGTCCTTCAGGAAGCAGCTGCACACAGCCCCCCTGCTCACACACCCCTACGTCAGCGCAAGAGAGAGAGAGAGAGAGAGAGAGAGAGAGAGAGAGAAAGAGAAAGTAAGCTGGATAGCTTCTCAGCCATCTGCCAATAGCGTCCCTTGTATGAAATCAACTGGGCAAACCAACTGAGGAAGCATGTACCAGAAATTAAAAGACCCATTGTCCGCAGAAACCCGCGAAGCAGCGAAAAATCCGCGATATATATTTAAATATGCTTACATATAAAATCCGCGATGGAGTGAAGCCGCGAAAGGCGAAGCGCGATATAGCGAGGGATCACTGTAGTTCATTTAATATGCACAAATCCACATCCTAGATCCACATGACGCAAACTATCAATCAAAGTGCTGCATCGCAACAGTCACGGATTCAAAACGAAACACCTCCCGTCTCAGACATACGTTAATGGCAGCGAAGGCTACAACGGGCTTCTCACACAGCACAGGCAAATCGATTACAGCTCCAAAACAACACGTCCCAAATACTACACATGCAACAACGGGCCTCTCAAACGGCACAAGGAAAACGTACACCAGGAAAATTCATTCGGATTAATGAATGTCATTTGCAATCATTGTCATTCAGTTCACTTCCCTGAAGAAACAACTGGCAATACAAGTTATACATTTACACGTTGTTGTCAAAAGGGTCAAATTAGACTGCCTTCTTTACATTCATATACTGAATATCTACAGAAGCTTATAACTAACGATGTACCTGAAAGTGAAATCTTTATCAACTACATTAGATCCTACAAATCGGAATCCACTATGAACATTAACAGTGGCACTGCACGTGACATCCGTCTTGAAAAAATGTTGTTTATTGATGAATGTTCAATGGCATGAACAAACGTTTATGAATAATAATATTCGATTTGGAGGAAAGGTACTTTTATGAGGAGGAGATTTTAGACAGTGATTAGCTATTCTTCCAGATGCCATGCACTCAGCTATTGTTCAGTGCACCTTAAAATACGCAGACAATTGGCATTGCTTTCAAAAGATACAGTTAGTAAAAAAGATACGATGTCCAGAACCAGATCATAACAATTGCTTATTACAACTGAGAGATGGTACACTCACCAATACAGATGGACTTCAGCCACATATTATTACAATTCCTCAAGCCTTTATCTGCGACGACTTAGTTACAGAGAGATTTGGAACAGCAATCTCATTAGACCAAATGCCCCTTTTAACACAACGCACTATATTATGTCCAAAAAATATTAATGTGGAAAACAAATACCCAAGTCATTCCATTACTTCCTGGAAAGACACAACTCTTTCTAAGCTCTGACAAACTTGACTCTGATCACAACAATAACCATCTTAAATGACCTTACAAGTTCTGAGCTGGAATTACCTTTTACACTTAAACGGCATGTACAAAGAAATTTTCAAATAAACCTTTACACTGTGCCACACACTTTATTGTTTGCTTTCTATTTGCATCATCTACACCGTCACACTATTCTATATCTCATTCATACATCACGCTCTTTGTCATTCCCAACACCAGGGGTTGGCGAGCAAAGCGAGCAGGGGGCAGAGCCCCCTAGTGGTGGAAAGAATTCGGAATTGGTCTGCCTCCTGTGGCAGGCGGTTGGCATCCATGCCCAGTCGGGACGCTCCTGCACACTATATTCAGGGGGAGCAGCCCTGGACACTGCAATACTTCACCCTGGATGCTAGATGGCCGCCCCCCTGGGGTGGAGCAGTGCCTCGGTTTCCCTCAGGGCTCCCTGGGAATTGGAGTTGGGTGCAGCCCTGTTGGGTTCCGCAAGCACCACCAGGTGGTGCTGTGTTTGGGACTCCTGAGCCCATGTGGGTAGCATATACACCACACCTGGAAGTGCAGCCGGAGCTCGGTGATCAAGCACCTAGAGCACTTCTGGGTGAACTATAAAAGGAGCCAGCGAGTTGGGTGGAGGAGGAGGACAAGGTTGTCTGGGAGGAGTGGTGGTGCCAGAAGAGAAAGTGCTTGGTGACTGTTGTGTGTTTGGGACTGTGTATTGCCTGTGGGGTTCACAGGGAAGACGTGCCCCACAGGTGAAGAAAAAATAAATAATTTTATTTTACACGTGCCTCAGTGTGAATCTGTGTCGGGTCGGGCGCTATATAGCGTCCATTTCACACTCCAAATAATGGGGAATGCTTGATGGATTTCAAATAAGATAGATGAATTGTCACCCCTCTTGGCCGAGTCATGGCACGTTCAGGAACCATGTCATTTGGAGATGTGGCTTAAACTTCTTCATTTAGATGCTATTTTAATGCAGGATGGGCTTCAACGGACACAATCAGATTCAGTGGAAAAAGGCAGGAAAGGGACAGCAAAATTACGTGAATGATCAATGATGTAAAAACAAGCATATTACAATTAAAACTAACATGTTGGAATCCTTTGAAAAGATCACTAACGTTAGGCAGAATGCCCAGTGGGGGCTGGATAGTCTTTTGGCCTGGAAAGCCCTGCAGATTTTGTTTTTTTTTTCTCCAGCTTAATTTACCATCGGACTGTCACTTAGAAATTAAAAAAAAAAAAATCTTATATTTTAAGGACTCTATTCCTGTTAATTATATATCTTTCTTATGTAAGTATGCATTATTTAACTTTTGTGTATTATTTTTATCTAAATGTAATGTTTTTCTTTTGCATGTAATATGCACTTTGGGCTACATCCTTTGAATGAAAATGGTCTTATAGAAATAGTTGTTGTTGGGGTTTGCCTGCCAGGAATCCTACCTTGAATCTTCTTGAAAAAAATAGGGGGCTTTTCCCCCTGCTCGCTTCGCTCACCAACCCTCACACCCCTGGCCTGCACTACATGCCAGACACTTTGCAGCTCTGCCGCTCGTGTTGTGAAGAGGGGGGCTGAATGCACCCCAAGGAGACGAGGTCGCTCCGCCGAAACCCCCTCTTAAAAACGGGGATACAATGGGAAACAAATATAGTTTTTTGGTTTTTTTTTTAACCTCCTTTTTGTTCCTGCTACTTCTCCTCCTCCTGTTGGGGGTCCTGCTCTCGAGGCGCACCCCTAGGAAGAGGAAGATAATTCTATGCTTTTAATTGAGAGATGGAACTGTCCCCTTCGACTACATACGGAGCTCGATTCACTCTTGAAAGAGACTTCTGTTTGTCTGAAGTGTTTGAGTAACGTTTCTCTCTCTAAAATCTCCTATGTATCTGTGCAACTCTGTGACCCAAGTGTGACAGCATATGTGGATTTCACTTTCACCAAACAACAAATCTTAATTCTCGCAGGTAGGCCTCTTCATTGGGAAGAAACACTACTTTTCCCTGATGGCAACATGAATTAGACGATCTACAAATCTCCGACTTAAATATTCAATTCGAACAATATATGCAACCTCTTTTCGCTGTTCCGTTATTTCACCAAGTAATAATTTCCGTTTGTTTGCGCTAATGCGATCTTTACTATCAGTTTTTTTGAGATATTCGAATTTTCATACTTCCATTATCTCTAACCTGCTCTGCATGTGTATCGTGCCAACGTTTTTGAATTCTTTATGACGTTCTACTTTGTCATCTACTCTTTGTCTTTTATTTCCAGCCCCAGGCATGGTTAAATCTCTTGGCACAAAGTCTCATCTCGCCAGACGTGAGAGTGTCACTCTTCAAAAGATCAAGTCTTGTCACAGGATAAAAGTCTTGTCTCCCAAGATTTTTAATTACTGTATAATGGAAATATTCATAAAGAAAGCCCTATGCTCCAAGTGATTAAATAACACCATAAAAGAAATACTTGAAAAAGCTCAAGAAGAAAATGAAAATGATGACATCTATGAAAATTACAACAGACATGCTGAAGCCAAGAAAGAATTAATTGCAAATTTTTTTTTTAGTTGTGTTAATTGCCAACTGAAAATTGTCACTATATGTAAATATGATGTGTGTGTGATTTGTTCCTGTGATGGGCCAGAGTCCTGTTCAGGGATCTCATTTTTAAAACTCTGCATGGATTTGAGCTTGAAAGCATGCAAAAAAAAAAAAAAAAAGGAAAATGCATACAACAACAAAAAAGTACAAATATATGAAACTTTACGTATGCACATTTCTACACAAAGTACCTTTATCAATCACAATCATCTTGTAAATGTGTGTACGTGAATGCGTCTCAAACTCTGACTGCTTGTCACCCTAAAACAACCATATATGGACCATGCTAATCAAACTCATACATATGCAATCACGATGCTGCAGAACTTCATGAGATGGTACAGCAGCCTCCCTTCTGAGGGACAGAGTCCTGTGTTGCACTCTGCAAATGAGCACACCGGAACATGCTCAGCATTATAGCACATCTCCTCTGCATTCTGGGAGTGGGGGAAAGGAGAAAGGCAGCAGCATCTGAGCAGGTACCCACTACCACCTGGCACTTGTAATGAAAGGCAGCAGCATCTGAGCAGGTACCCACTACCACCTGGCACTTGTGATGAAAGGCAGCAGCATCTGAGCAGGTACCCACTACCACCTGGCACTTGTAATGAAAGGCAGCAGCATCTGAGCAGGTACCCACTACCACCTGGCACTTGTGATGAAAGGCAGCAGCATCTGAGCAGGTACCCACTACCACCTGGCACTTGTAATGAAAGGCAGCAGCATCTGAGCAGGTACCCACTACCACCTGGCACTTGTAATGAAAGGCAGCAGCATCTGAGCAGGTACCCACTACCACCTGGCACTTGTGATGAAAGGCAGCAGCATCTGAGCAGGTACCCACTACCACCTGGCACTTGTAATGAAAGGCAGCAGCATCTGAGCAGGTACCCACTACCACCTGGCACTTGTGATGAAAGGCAGCAGCATCTGAGCAGGTACCCACTACCACCTGGCACTTGTAATGAAAGGCAGCAGCATCTGAGCAGGTACCCACTACCACCTGGCACTTGTAATGAAAGGCAGCAGCATCTGAGCGGGTACCCACTACCACCTGGCACTTGTAATGAAAGGCAGCAGCATCTGAGCGGGTACCCACTACCACCTGGCACTTGTAATGAAAGGCGGCAGCATCTGAGCGGGTACCCACTACCACCTGGCACTTGTAATGAAAGGCGGCAGCATCTGAGCGGGTACCCACTACCACCTGGCACTTGTAATGAAAGGCGGCAGCATCTGAGCGGGTACCCACTACCACCTGGCACTTGTAATGAAAGGCTGCAGCATCTGAGCAGGTACCCACTACCACCTGGCACTTGTAATGAAAGGCAGCAGCATCTGAGCGGGTACCCACTACCACCTGGCACTTGTAATGAAAGGCAGCAGCATCTGAGCGGGTACCCACTACCACCTGGCACTTGTAATGAAAGGCAGCAGCATCTGAGCGGGTACCCACTACCACCTGGCACTTGTAATGAAAGGCAGCAGCATCTGAGCGGGTACCCACTACCACCTGGCACTTGTAATGAAAGGCAGCAGCATCTGAGCGGGTACCCAATACCACCTGGCACTTGTAATAGATAGATAGATAGATAGATACTTTATTAATGAAAGGCAGCAGCACCTGAGCGGATACCCACTACCACCTGGCACTTGTAATGAAAGGCAGCAGCATCTGAGCGGGTACCCACTACCACCTGGCACTTGTAATGAAAGGCAGCAGCATCTGAGCGGGTACCCACTACCACCTGGCACTTGTAATGAAAGGCAGCAGCATCTGAGCGGGTACCCACTACCACCTGGCACTTGAAAGGCAGCAGCATCTGAGCGGGTACCCACTACCACCTGGCACTTGTAATGAAAGGCAGCAGCATCTGAGCGGGTACCCACTACCACCTGGCACTTGTAATGAAAGGCAGCAGCATCTGAGCGGGTACCCACTACCACCTGGCACTTGTAATGAAAGGCAGCAGCATCTGAGCAGGTACCCACTACCACCTGGCACTTGAAAGGCAGCAGCATCTGAGCGGGTACCCACTACCACCTGGCACTTGTAATGAAAGGCAGCAGCATCTGAGCGGGTACCCACTACCACCTGGCACTTGTAATGCAACGCAGCAGCATCTGAGCGGGTACCCACTACCACCTGGCACTTGTAATGAAAGGCAGCAGCATCTGAGCAGGTACCCACTACCACCTGGCACTTGTAATGAAAGGCAGCAGCATCTGAGCGGGTACCCACTACCACCTGGCACTTGTAATGAAAGGCAGCAGCATCTGAGCAGGTACCCACTACCACCTGGCACTTGTAATGAAAGGCAGCAGCATCTGAGCGGGTACCCACTACCACCTGGCACTTGCAATGAAAAGCAGCAGCATCTGAGCGGGTACCCACTACCACCTGGCACTTGCAATGAAAGGCAGCAGCATCTGAGCGGGTACCCACTACCACCTGGCACTTGTAATGAAAGGCAGCAGCATCTGAGCGGGTACCCACTACCACCTGGCACTTGTAATGAAAGGCAGCAGCATCTGAGCGGGTACCCACTACCACCTGGCACTTGTAATGAAAGGCAGCAGCATCTGAGCGGGTACCCACTACCACCTGGCACTTGTAATGAAAGGCAGCAGCATCTGAGCGGGTACCCACTACCACCTGCCACTTGTAATGATGTGAATGCTGTTATAACTAACAGTACAGGCCATATGATAAACTGAGGGTTCAGCCAGTTAACCTTACCAACAAGCCAGCATGTCTGCCAAAGCTACTTTGCTTCAAAAAAAAAAAAAAAAAAAAAAAAAAAAGAAACATAATCAAGAACTTTTGCTGCTTTGATCTTGCCATCACAGATGACTAGAATGTTTTTGAAATGTAAAAGGTGACAGTTAACTGAAGCAACATCATTCTCGCTAGGTGCCATTATTGCAATACAAGTGCAGTAAAGAGTTCCAATTACATCAGCAGAACCACACACTGCTGAAAATTGCCTTTTTATGCTTGCAAAAACATGTTATGGACACCCACACCGTACAAAAATGCTTCATTGGTCCGTTCATGGCTTCCAGCACAGCGGGCATGATGGAGCTGAAGCTTGGCCAAGATATTCCCAGCCTTTTGGCCATTCCCTGAAAAGATGCAACAGGTAGCTGATATAAACGAACCAGAAACAAAAAATGTTCTTTGGTGCAAATATGCAGCATTGACTCTCTTAAAAGGGACCTAAAACAGAGTCTGTGCATCATATTCATCCCTTTGAGGTATAATGCTTGTCACGTCAACACACGCATTATAATAATAGCTCAGTGATATGAATCACAATATGCATAAGTCATCCTTTAGCTGGTTTGGTTGCATTTCCCTGCTTGATTAAGGGTCTCACAATTTCCCAATTTCTCTGAAATGTTAACGGATGGGTCCGAGTTGCCCTAAATATGTGCACATTCCATCAAGTCTTCTTTTGGAAATCCTGACTTTTCTTTGAATGTTGTGTATACATAACTTGTGCCTCTTTTTTCTTCCCATTTAGAGCTGCCGTGCATGCACAGTTGTCAAATGCGCCTTAATATTACTCTATGCATACATTTTCTAATACGATATTACATGACCATTATCATTAATTAAATTAATTACTTGATACATGCTTTCCCCCAAGCTCAAAGTGCTTCATTTGTCTATGTGTAGCTTTGTTGTCACGATGGTAATCCTTTTCTTTTGTCCCAGCTATGGCCTTAAACTTACTTGTCTGAGAACCCAAGTATTAAAATTAAGAAACCCTGTGATAGAGCAATTAGGTTACTAAATTTGGATTGAGCGCCCTCCAATCTGTAAAAAACACCTCACATTTTTGACTGGAGCATTTTTTTTTCATACTGTTATTATTAAATAACATTTTCCAGGAATTCTTTTTACGCACCACAGTGAAGCGCGCTCATATGCGCTCGCTCTTTCGGAGCCTACGTCATCCAGCTGCGTCACTTCCGGTGCCGATATAAAAATGAACCAGTAGCGACAAAGATCGCTTCAAGAAGTGCACAGGCTTACAGTGAATGACGTTAGTCGCATTATTCAAACACTGTGCTAAACGTCAGAAGCTAAAATGGAAAAGGGCTTCAAACTATAAGTTTAAAGCCACATCCACAATTACGAAAATAAGATCCGAACGTATCGACATATTTGTGTTACCCAAGGCTAACGTATGATACTGGTAACGTTATTAGTCTGTGTCAGTCATTGTTACAATTTTCCTAACATTTTATGTCAAACAAGGATTCCAAGAAAGAAGACGTTACCATTAGGACTGAGTGCTACAGATCAATGAGGAAAAGCAAAAAAAAAAAAGCCTCACAGTTAGAGCGTAAGGGAAAAGTTATCCTGCAGGTTCAGTGCAGGCGCGTTCATGAGACAGGTTCCCGTTCGTCAAATAAAGTTTCTGTGAAACACATGACGATACTGTGATCTAATTGTCTCCTATATACACAGTTCTATGCCTGTAAATATTTCGTATATCCCATAAACATAGTGTATAAAAATCTGTGACAGTAATGGGGAGTCACAGAAACTGCGGGCTTCATTTTCACACGTTCTGTGATCCTTGATATTTTAAATGAGTAAAGTGAGATTACTGTTTACTACAATTTTGATGTTAAATCATTACGTAGTGCACATGCATTATAGATTTTTATGATATACATTTCCACAGGCTTTCCCGCTGTACTCATTAATTCTATTGCTTATAGAAATAACATTTTAATCTTTATCTGTACTTACTCTATGTATTATAACAGTCGGAGCCAAAGCGTAGTCCTCGACGATTTTATTATCCTCCTCCTTCTCCTCGCCCGGTGCGTTATCCTCCGTCGGTCGCTTTCTCTCCTCCAAAACCTCCAGTCTTGAAAGTGGAACGGAGAAATTGTTCCACTCAAACAACGTTGGAACCGCTCCCTTCTTCAACAGTCGTCGCCCTGTTTCAGACCGCGGCTCGCGAACATCCTCTTTTTTAAAATGCCGGCTACAAACTCGGGTATGTTGACCAATTGTAAAGCTCTCTCTCCGGATAGCGACGATCCATTTAAATCGGGTATCCGCATCGGTGGGAAATGTATGAAAACTAAGTACCTTGTTGTACTTACTGGATGCTGAACATAAAGGTACACAACAGTGTTCAGCTGTAGAGCTCTCTGCACGCTGAAGCCTGAACCTCTTTTTCGCGGACATTCTCACATTCGCCACAAAAATCACGGCTGCAATATGGAGAAAGGAAATGGCAGAGCGTGCTGAGACCTTACCGGAAGTACGTCACCACTACCCTGCGCGTGTATCCTGTTCTCAGTCCACTTCGCAGATCCGACTGGTGGAGTAGATGTTGCAGGTGTGGTGGTATTGGCTAAACTTAAAACTTTTTTTGGTACCCAAATGAAGATTCATGACACAAGCCAAATACGATCTACACGTTTGTGGTTATCGCAAAACGTTTCATACAGTTACAAATAAATAAACTTGATATTTGGCAATGCTTATACGATCAGGATCTGCTAAGACTACACTAGCACAAAAAGCGATGCTGGTGAGTAAAGCTTCCGAAATAGTAGTAGAAACCTCTCAGCCCTCCACTAGCACAAAAAGCGGTGCTGGTGAGTAAAGCTTCCGAAATAGTAGTAGAAACCTCTCAGCCCTCCACTAGCACAAAAAGCGGTGCTGGTGAGTAAAGCTTCAGATATAGTAGTGGAAACCTCTCAGCCCTCTTCAGGAGTTCAATAAATGCATAACTATGCATGAAAAGTTATCAGTGAAGGATTCTTTAGAAATAGACGCTGTGAGTTCACCAAAGAAGTCGGGAAGCCCTGCGTCCAAAAAAAACAAAAAAAGTTGTGCTTCGGGGAGGTTTCCCTAGCATCCTTACTAGCTGCAGTTGGAGATTTAAAGAATGGTTAGATTATTACTATTAATAGATTAGAGTCTATCGAAAACCATGTCAAAAGAAACTGATATTTAGGAAAACAATTATTGAGAAATTATAAAACAGTGGAATTATCACAAAGAAGTAGATTCGCTAAAAGCCACTCTGTACGCCATAAATGACAAATAGACAGATATTGTGTACCGTCTCCGTCCAAAGAACTATGACAAAAGCCACGGAGAGTGATTGTTCAGTTTATTTTACACACGCACCGAGACAAATTTTGGAAAGGCGCTAAACTTTATTTACTTTTAAAAGAAAATCCCATTCGTATTTTTCAAGATCTTGCTCAAGCAGATAAAGACGCGCGGAACAAGTTGTGGCTAATAATGGAGCAAGCGAGAAAAGAAAGGAAACGAACTGGAGCTGGAGCTAGAAGCCCCTCTGCATATATCGAAGGAAAAAAAGATTTCTTAAAACAAATAAGTTAGTACAAAACCAGTTTTGTTTTGTGCCTTTAACCAGAACGCCTTAATAGGACTTGAGTTAATGAAGTTACTGTATGTTGAAGACATTTTGAAATTCTAATGTTCTCATTGTCGTCCGTTTAAGAAATACATTGAATGTTTGGTTTGACTGTAATAAAAATTGGGTTTGTTAGTTATCTATTTGTAATCAAGATACTTTAAGTATACGGTACTATGCTAGCTAGTGTTATTTAAATCAATTATGGAGAATCCACTGCATCCACTAAACAGTATCATCTCCAGACAGAGGAGCAGCTTCAGTGACAGACTGCTGTCAATGTCCTGCTCCACTGACAGACTGAGGAGATCGTTCCTCCCCCACACTATGCGACTCTTCAATTCCATCTTGGGGGTAAACGTTAACATTATTCAAAGTTGTTGTCTGTTTTTACCTACATTTTTATTACTCTTTAATATTGTTTTTTTTTTTGTATCAGTATGCTGCTGCTGGAGTATGTGAATTTCCCCTTGGGATTAGTAAAGTATCTATCTATCTATCTATCTATCTATCTATCTATCTATCTATCTATCTATCTATCTATCTATCTATCTATCTATCTATCTATCTATCTATCTGTCTAAAGTCTTCTAATCTTCTCTTTTTTCTCTTAATGTTTGAGCGATCCATGATGCTACTAAAAGGAAAGCTTTAATATTTCATTATAAAGCCAGGAAAAAATATTTATTTTTTGCAAGAAACTCACACTTGTGTGTGTGTGTGTGTGTGTGGGGGGGGGGGGGGGTGATAAAATATTATTCTGCCATGGCACTAACCATGCAGCTGCAGCTGGGATAGTTGTCTTAATTGATTGTAGACTGAATGGCACTGTGCTTGAACAACACTATTTTACTGAAGGAAGATGGATAATATTTGTTTTAAAATAGGATGGACATCACTGTATTTTTGGAAATATAATGTTTCTTCCCTAAATGGAACTTGCTCTCAAGATATAGAAAGAATGGTAACAAATTAGATATCCCTCTGCTTCACTTATAATAGGAGAAGACTTAAATGAAGCTCCTTGTTTAAATTTTGACAGACATCCTCCTAAACAGCAGCATAAAAAATGTAAACACGGTTATTCTGTCTCTTTGTGATTCATTATCTTCATTCCGATGCCTTCAGAATTTTTCACCCAGATTCTAAATTCTTCAATTGGTTCAATGCTAATAAAACCCTTAAATCCTGAACATATTTGTGGTTAATCTCACATTGTTTGTGTCCGTACGTCAAGAATTCAGAAATTGCACCTTTTCCCTTAGCAGATAATTGTACTATAGAACTGGCATTAAATAAAGCAGGTAATAAAAAGAAAACTGATACAAACTAATGTTTAAGAAATATCCCAGATGTCTGAAGTGCAGGAAGCAGAAATCTACAATGCCTGTTGTCAACTGTCATTACTGATTGCTGCCAAAAGCACAGTTGGCATATAATGTTGTCAAAATGTATGAAAAACTTTGTTTTGTCAGTCTGCATAACTCATTCAGTACAGAGGGCACCCAGGTAATACTGCTGTAGCCTACATAGAGGGGGAATTTAATGAGGGGCCTTAGTGCTCACTGCAATTTTTTGTGGTTTAGGAAGAGAGGTTCACTCATTAGTGCAGTAAAGCTACAGTCCAAGTCCTTCACCTCTTGGCTTCTTAGCACCTGGATCATTTTATTTCACAGCTGGCACATATCTGATATATATACAATGAAGTATAGTGTGTCACATCATCCATAGACATGCCAAATACCTTGCTAGTCTCTACAACTGCTATCTTGTCCTTCATGACTTTGGGATCCCAAGAGTGACATTACAATACTGTGAGAGGGTATTTTAATGGCACTGTCAAGAACCCAGAATTGACCAAGAGATGCAAAACTGTGTATCACATATTTGCCAAATGGCGTGCTGTGACAGATTACTGATAGATAATGTTGTTGTCAGGTGACCTGGTAGCACATACAGTACTTGCGTACTTGCAACAGAAGGTTGTGATTCTGCAGACTTTAAAGGAACACTACTGGCTGACTGAGCATATCCTGTGTATGAGTGTAAATATTTGCTGACACCTGTGCACTATTCAGCCATGCAACGGTACAATACCGGTACAGTCAGAGTAACCAAAAAGCTCACTCTTGCATTGAAGTCACATCCTGGGAACTAAAAAAACATTTTGCATGCCTTTGGGTGGGTCTTGGGGGAAAACACAGCTGGGGGACACCACAGTTAATGTGAAAACGAGCAGGACTGGAAGATTATCGGCTTAAAACAAATAAAGTCAGACTGGCAAAGGTCGAAAGTCATGGTGACAAAACTAAACCAAGCACCACTTTAAAGGGGAGAACCAAAAAGAGCTTTTTTTAAGCAAAGCCAAAATGGCTTTTAAATTAAGCTACTGAAAATTGCAAGAAAGATTTTCTTTATCCAATCAAGGAATAACTCCATGTGAAAAGACAGCTGTATTTATATGTAAAAAATGTTTACGTCATTGAAGCAACAGGTCAGTCATGTGACTATGTGTTGGTGTCACATAAACACAAAAATAACAACATTAAAAAATGTTAACATCATTAAAAATGACATGGAGCACAAAATAAATAGAGAAATAAGGCTCTCCGTTAAAATAATATACAGGATCCAGAAAAACAAATAATAAAGAATAATCATAATCACAACATAAGCAAATTCATTGCTACATATTGTCTATATTGTGATTAATCAAATGAAATATCCAAGATGTTGGGAGGCCATCAAAAATAACCCGTGAAGCAGACCCGACTCCCACCAGTCAGCCCAGAGGTGGTGCACTGAAAGGCTTCCACATGAATGGCTGACTTTGGCCTACACTCGGCTAAAATTTGCTTGACTCTCCATCCATCCATCCATTATCCAACCCGCTATATCCTAACTACAGGGTCACGGGGGTCTGCTGGAGCCAATCCCAGCCAACACAGGGCGCAAGGCAGGAAACAAACCCCGGGTAGGGCGCCAGCCCACCGCAGGGCGCACACACCAAGCACACACTGGGAGGAAACCCACGCAGACACGGGGAGAACATGCAAACCCAGGTCTCCTAACTGTGAAGATGTAAGATGTGAAGTGGCTGGCACGCAGCGCATCCCAAGGGGGAAGGGATGGACGAGCGAAGCGAATGGGGGGGCACAGCCCCCTAGTTGTCAATAAATATTGTCTACCTACTAAGTACAATGAAAGCATCTAGGCAACTGTCCTCCAAATTTAATTTCATGGCTTGTTCGTGGTTTAACTCTGCTATGTCAGGTAATTCTCATATCCCAGGTTTTATTCCCCTTTCTAAGGATCAAGACACTATATAAAAGCGGTCGGGATTGTCCTTCCGTACCGTGAGTGCAAAGCATAGTGGTATTCCGCTTATCACAGACTTACTACTTGCGCCTTGCGGTACAAAGCGACGCGATGTGAGCAGAGTTATGGTGCTCCCATCGTTCCCTTGCTTTTGTGTGCGATGCGCTGGAAAAATAGACAAAATTATGTCTCTGGAAATAATTAATGTTGATTGAGTACAAATGCCTAAATATCAGGGGAGATGGTGTTTGCTTATTCTCATCTATAGCTTATTTAGTGCATGAAACTCCGTCTTTAGCAGTACAGATTTGGGCTGACATTGTACGACATGTTTTAAGTAATTGGTCAAGGTTTCAGCCATTTACAATGATGCCGTCAGGAATCTCTTATACAAATGAGCTTCAGTATCTCACTGAAATGTCAAAGTCTCAAACTTATGGTACCATTTCTGAGCTAATGGCAGCGGGAGAGTTGTTCCCCAATGAGTTTCAAGTATATTATTATGGAGTCCTACACTCCAAGTTTGGACAGGCACTCCAGGGGATAAAAAAAATTAGGTTTTGGGGAGATGTTATGAATGGGCACTTTGATGTTCTCATTCCCTACACTTACATGCCTGATGTACACATGGAGCGCACGCAAATTGAGAATAAAAGTTGGTCGCCTTAAAAGGCGGGTGAGCCTAGTATCATCTAAATGATTTGAAGGCTAAAATGGAAGAGTAATTCTCAGTCCTTCACTTTTTCTTCTTCAATTTCCTTCCATGTATTTAATTTAACTCAATAGTGCATGATAGATACACACGGGTGTAAATGGTAACAAGCTAAATGGAGAAATGCTGGTCTCTTTTGTCATTTGCGTGTTATTGCTAATTAGGAGCAATTAAAAACCGAGAATACAGCTGTTTAAGACTAAAATAAGCAATAAGGATTCAAAATCTTAAAGAGGCGAGACAACGAAAGTGAAGCAGAAGTGTTACTTGAGCAATAAGGGCTTCTTATTAAGCAATTGGGTTGGAGCAAAAACCTGCAGCCACTGTGGCCCTCTAGGACCGTGATTGAGAACCCTTGCTGTAGATTATACAGAAGTTGTGCAAAAATCGTTTACATGTCCCTCATATACAAAAATGGCCTTCGAGGAAGGAGAAACTGTAAAACCTTTGGTTTAACGGGACAAACAAAGAATCTTTAAAAATAAAATAACAAAAACAGAAAATATATTGTATGTCTTCAAAAAATCCCCCACCCCAACCACCCAATCGCATTAACCTTTCTATGAAATTTGAGTATCATAAATGTAGTATTATTGACATTTTATCCTTTGATATAGTTTTACATAATAACATTTTGTATTTTAAATGGGTTATGAACTGATTTATATATTTACATTCATGTATGCACTTTATGTGGACTACTAGCTGTTCTACTCATCTAAGATGGGTTGAAATCTAAGTAATCAATGTAGTCTTCAGAATTAACATTTGCAGTGTACCATTCAATGTATATGTCTCTGTTATATGCCATTTGGCATGTGATTCGTAAAAGCAGTGTTAATGTTTGTGATGTGCTATCTATTGGAATGACAGAGACATAGCAACTGAACAATCACAGAGAATGACAATTATCCTTTTTTTAAGGGGAATAGATATACAGTATATTTATTTTAACAATTTTCATAAATCCTAATAAATGAAGACAAACAAAACAGCAGTTTATAATAGATATCTGTCAAATGAATGTAAATTTGACTTAGTATATTCAAACTGAAGATGACACAGTAGTAGAGCTGCTGCTTCGCAGCAAGGAGACTGGGTTTGAAGTGCAGGGTTCTCCCAGTGCAGAGTCTGCATGTTCCCTGGGTGCCCATGTTTCCTCCTGGTATTCTGGATTCCTCCCACAGTCAAAAGACATGCAGGTTTGGTGAACTGGTGATGCTAACATTTGCCCTGATCACCTTCTGATGGGCTGGTGCCCTGTGCAGGTGTTGTTTCTTCCTTGAAAGTTGCACCTGATGTTTGCTGCCCACAAAATAATATAATAAAGTTAATGGGAGACAGACGATTCTATTGAGTCCAAGTGTTTGTAAGTCAGGGGTTGGTATTTAAAAACAGTGACACACCTTACATTTTGTTGCCAGAGGCAACCACCTAGTTCACCTTAATGGTAGAGACAACACTGCATCTACGACAGGCATGCATGTAACATATAAGCTAAGCTTACCTGTAATCATACAAAATGAAGAGTGAAATGCACTGTGCAGATTATACATTACTAATTAAAAATATTTTTGGATAAAACATTTGTACACATTTAGTGGGGAATGTTAAAAGAGTCAGTTTCAGTACATATTAAGTAAAGGAAACATAGACAAATCATTTTATTTGGTAATGAATGATATTATTAATTGCTTTTAAGAGTTACACAATTTTAATTTTTCAATGGGTTTGAGTGGATGAGTTCTTTTATATGATAGATAATTTAGCACATAAGTCTGTCTTGCAGTAAAGACAGCATGCCCTAGAACAGAGGTCACCAACTTAATTCTTGGAGAGTTACTGTGGTTGCGGGTTTTCTTTCTAATCCTTTTTAAATTCTTGACCAGTTTTTGCTGCAAATTAACTTTTTTGGCTTAAATTTTAATTACCTTAATTGCCTTTTTTCTTAATTAGCAGCCAAGAGGAAGGCCTAAGAGGAGGTTTATGGATGTGGTGAGAGAAGACATGCAGGTGATGGGTGTAACAGAACAAGATACAGTTGACAGAAAGATATGGAAGAAGATGATCCCTAATGGGAGCAGCCGAAAGAAGAAGAATAATAAGTAGAATCAACTCTTGGCAGTGGCCAGCAGGGCAGCACATGCGTACGGGTGCCATTCTCATTCCCTACCACCTTTGCTGTCACTTCCCCTACCTCTTCATATCTTAAATCATTCTTGAGGCAAATTGAGGACTTAAGTGCCAGCATAAGTGAAAAATGAAGGAAAACATACTAATTAATTGCAACACAAACACTGACTTAATCAGTTTTAATGTGAAAAGATGCCAACGAAAGAAGAGAAGAAGCGGGCTGCTAGGGTGGAGAAAAGAAGAGCTGCTCAGGAAGCAGCACGCGCATCAACCTCTGAGCAAACGGGAAAAATTGAGGAAAAAGGAATGCTCAAGTCAAATGTATAACGTGCAGTGCGCCGTTACTGGTTATTCTTTAATGTACCATACACATTTTATTTCAACTTACTATTATGTTACATTGCTCTGATTTTCCTATTTGTAAAAATAAAGAAAGATGAGTGTCTCATTAATGTTGATCTGCTCAGGTCCACAAAACATTTTGACTGTGTTCTTCTTTTTCTTTCGACTGCTCCTGTTAGTGTTTGCCACAGCAGATCATCTTCTTCCATATCTTTCTGTCCTCATCATCTTGTTCTGTCACACCCATCACCTGCATGTCCTCTCTCACCACATCCATAAACCTTCTCTTAGGCCTTCCTCTTTCCTGGCATCTCTATCTTTAACATCCTTTTCCCAATATACCCAGCATCTCTCCTCTGCACATGTCCAAACCAATGCAATCTCGCCTCTCTGACTCTGTCTTCCAACTGTCCAACCTGAGCTGACCCTCTAATGTCCTCATTTCTAATCCTGTCCATCCTTGTCACACCCAATGCAAATCTTAGCATCTTTAACTCTGCCACTTCCAGCTCCGTCTTCTGCTTTCTGGTCAGTGCCACTGTCTCCAACCCATATAACAAAGCTGGTCTCACTTTCCCCGAGGGTGATCCAGCTCATAAGATCCTCATTGCTGGGGACCAGAGTGGCTGGACCGGGCCAAGGGGTCACCCACGTAACACCTGACTGCGGCAGATAGAGAGTCATTTCCGGAGGGTGGGACTGGACCCCGTGTGCCTGGGGGGTTGCAAACCGGGATCCTGAGTTGTTTTGTTGCGTAGTGGGTTGGTACTAGTGCATGCTCCCCAACCTGACTTGACTTGTCTCACTTCCGCCCTGTAGACCTTCCCTTTCACTCTTGCTGATTCTTACAATAAAGAAAATCAATAGTTTTGGAAATGTCTGCTATGGCAGAATGAGAGCACCAACAAGCCATGGTATTAAAAATTGGCTTCTAATGAAGAAACTCGTTGGAGTGAAATTGATTGGAGGCTCCTACTAAGCTGGTCATCTGCTGGCTCATTCAAATCTCACTTCAGTTTGGGTGCCATTTAAAGAAAGAATAAAGCAATTCAGAGAACTGGATCTTAAAAGGCAAGTTAATTTACATGATGGGGAAATAAGCTGATGAGCAGCAAAAACTGATCACTAATCAATAAAAGTGTTACAATGAAAACCTGTAGCCTCAGTGGCGCACCAAAACAAGCGTTGGAGACACAGGGCTTCAGCTAACATTTGAAATCAATGTTAGACTCCTATGTTTGTTTTATACTTTTGCAAATATGACTTTGAATGGATCATCTTCAACCAACGCCAAACAAGTTCCGCCCTTTCTTTAAATGTGTCGGTTATGTATAGGGCGTAAACAACGGGCCGCCTGTGCAGGACACATTTTCGCCGAAAAAACTGAAATGGGAAAGAAGTAAACCGCTCGCATTTTGACTATTTGAAAAATTTAGCCTCGTTATTACCTCAATCGTTTCAAGTTAAGGACAAAAAAAATTGTTATTTCTCGGGTAGACCAACACTTGCCATTTAATGAGTGGCCGTTAGTCTCTCTGTCTCGAGCAAATGCAGCTCATTGTACACTGCGGGGATTTTCTACTGCGATCTGTCGAACTGCAGAGAGATCCGTTTTTACATGAACTGCTGTCAGCGACCTGAGAAAATAATTAATCAATAAATTCGTTTATGTCAAGTCGCTGAAAATGTCGCTAGGCTCTTTAATAGTAAAATCGCTAGGTACAGCAACAAAGTCGCCAAGTTGGCAACACTGCATATTTCATTTACCGTAATTTTTAAGATGCTGGAATCTCACACGGATTTTGAAATAGGGGTGACCTGCTTTCCACCAACATTAAGAAATACGTTCAGTAGACTTTACTGCAAAAAAATATATTTTTTTTCCTGCCCGTCTGATGCAAACTTCCCTAATGCAACTGCTAATTTTACACCAGGTTCACCCCAAGTACACCTGCAGCATTCCGTAGTCTTCAGCAGGTCTCAACTCTCAAGATGTCCGTGCTTTCTAGTGACGTCATCGCTTAAGCCGACCTTAATCCGCGCGCGTCGAGCACCCGCCCTTTAAGACAGTCGCGCCCAGGCGATATGCGCACGCAGCTAAAAGTGGGCTTCACAAGACAAGATGGCGGCCGCGATGGATGTGGATACCCCGAGCGGTACCAACAGCAGCGCTAGCAAGAAGCGCTTTGAAGTGAAAAAGGCGAGTGCTAGTGTGTCGGAGGGAAGCGATCTTCATGTCGTCTGCGTGAAACGTTTTTTGTTCAGCATTTTTAAGAAGCTGCGGTATTCTGCGTAGCTTTACAGTCAAATGAGGTTTAGCGTCAGGGGTTTGCTTATATAGATCATTTTTTCATTAAATAATTGTTTTACGATAAACATCATTTTAAGGTACTATACGTATTCATGTTTTTTTCAGCATGTTTTACATTTTTTATGGGGGGGTTGGGTGAGGATACGGAAAAGCCACAGTGGTCGCAGGTTATTGACGTTAATGATAACTCCGCCCCTTAAAATTATTTGGAATAAAATGAATAAAACGTTTGATTGTTCATGCAGGTAGTTAGTCCCCTTATTTTCATGTTTTCCATATTCGATCGAATGGAATTTCGATTGCTTTTTAAGACCACCTTACTGGAATTGTCATTTCTGATTACGTGTTATCCTTGGACTCGAGAAACTAAACCAGCAAATGCAATCGTTGTCAGGTACTCCCCCTGTAGCTCAGTGGTCTTTGGCACCAGATCATTCTTGTAGACTTGTTAAATGTTTATGTGACATCAGTTTGCATAACGACCTAATAATTTTCGTATCTCGCTTAATCCAATCAAAATTAAGACCTGAAGAAAAGTTAGATGTATGTATGACAAGTTATCACGTGAATAGCAAAAATGGGGGTCGGGGTGTGTGTTGAGGTTTCTACGAAACGACACTGATTGTAACCTTGATGTATTCATGTCTTATTCATAGTTTTCAAAAGTATTTAAAAATGGGGCACGGTGCTATCACTGATTTGTAAAAGGGTAGTGGGTCCTTTGTCATTCTGTACCATTCCATCCATTTTCCAGTTAGATTGTGGTAAAGGCATTACCTATATAGGCAAAATCGGGCTTATGGCAAGAAGATGACCGGTGCATTCAGGTTATCTTTAAAAGAAATACACATTTTGGTAACCTGATTATTGGATAGATGACTCTATTTCATAGATGACATAACAGTATGGCATCAGTTATATAAAGTGTGGCGTAGTGGTTAAGGCTTTGGACTTCAAACCTTGTGGGTTCAAATCCTGCTACAAGTCATTGCACCTGCCTGACGCTCCAATTCGAAAAACAAAATAAATGTAATCATTTGTATCTTAAATGTTGTAAGTTGACTTGGATAAAGGTGTCAGCTGAACAAGTAAAAGATAATAATACAATGGGAAATATTAATGACAGGAATACTTTAATATTCTTGCATTGATTCAAAGGTTTCCCCATCTTAGGGACAGATTAATGTTGTTATTAAGAATGATACTTTGTAATCATCACAGAGTGTCAAATGTCCAAATTACTTGTATATTCTATAAGATGGATGTGGGAAATAATACAGCCCCTGCTGTAAGTGTATTTTTTTTTTTCTGCCATTTAGAAGAAATATTTTAATGAGCATTTATGATTGCTGACAAGATTACTACTTGTAACAGAGCTGTTTTTTGTAAAGATAAAATAGGAGGGGGTGCTGAGCTAAAGTCAGAAAATGGAACGAACATTAAACTGATCATGTCATTTCTCAGTGTCGTCTCCACCCTTCTCAATGCACTTGTGCCACACCTGCCCAGACGTGCCTGGATTCTAGCAGAATAAAAGGTTTTGTCTCGTCCTCGCAACCACTCGCGCACTGCTTTCTTCACATCGTCATCTGTCTTGAATCAACGACCACCCAGATGTTTGTTTTAGTGGTCCAAAAAGGTGGAAATCGCAATGTGCCAAATCTGGCGAATAAGGAGGATGTGGCAATACCTCAAACTTCAGTTTCTCCAGACAAGCCTTGGTGTTCTTAGCAGCGTGTTGGTGGACGGGCATTGTCCTGCAGCAAACGTACTCCTTGAGACAGCAGTCCTCTCTGCTTGGATTGAATAGCAGGCTTCACATTGGTCTTCAGCAAGTCACAGTAACTTGCACTAGTGACTGTAGTGTCCTACAATAACTTGGGTGCACGAGTGGTTATGAGGATGAGACAGAACGTTTTATTCTGCCGGAATCCAGGTGCTTTCGGGCAGTTGTGGAAGAAGTGTATTGAAGGGTGGACACTACATTGAGAAATGGCATGATCACTTTTGTTAAGTTTTGTTCCATTACCTAATAAGTCCCATTTTCTAACTTTATAGCCCGACTCCCCCTTGTACAATGAAATGTAACCAGAGAGGATTCCTTAACACATTTTGGGAGGCTTATTCTGCTTCTTGGTGTGTGTTTTTTATTTAAACTCCTGGCACCCTTGTTCAGCAGCTTCACCGCAGAATAATAGTTATGTAATAAAACATAAATAAAGCACATCCGGTATTCATATATTAAATTTTAACAAGTGGAGGGATAGTGTCTTGAAGGCAAGAGACTAAATAAAAAGTTTGAAAAAAGTAATGAGTAATACTGATTATTGTTTTAAATGAATATTCATTTTGTGAATAACTCTCAGTCAGTCATTCTCCAACCCGCTATATCCTAACTACAGGGTCACGGGGGTCTGTTGGAGCCAATCCCAGCCAACACAGGGTGCAAGGCAGGAACAAACCCCGGGTAGGGTGCCAGCCCACTGCAGGGCACACACACACACACACACTAGGGCCAATTTAGAATCGCCAGTGCACCTAACCTGCATGTTTTTGGACTGTGGGAGGAAACCCATGCAGACACGGGGAGAACATGCAAACTCCACACAGGGAGGACCCAGGAAGCGAACCCAGGTCTCCTACCTGTGAGGCCTACCACTGCACCACCGTGCTGCCCTGTGAATAACTGAATATACATAAATATATAGTGTCTGATTACTCAGTGGTAAGTCAGCAGCATTTGTTCTTTTTGCAATCTACTTGAATAGTTTATTCTGTCCTGATTAGTGCTGGTTCAGTTCTATAGTGCATTCACTTAAAGCATCCTTGCCTTTGCTGCATTAATCTTCATTTAGCAGTGCATATGCTCCCTCAGAACAAAAACATAAGGCAACTGTTCGAACAGTAGAAAGGATTGTAGGCCTGAAACTGGACTTGAGTCAAGAATTCGTCACAGAATGAAATTATTGGCCATGCTCGCTGTGGTAGCCATTTCTGTTGGGTTAAATTATCCATCCCTGATGATGTCAGTGTGGAATTAACAGTCTTCATTTTGGTTGTGGATCATTATAGCAAAAATTGATTCTTAATTTTTGCAGCAGTTAACACAAATACGGAGAACTTTTGTACATAACTTATTTTTTAAATTTGTTTAATCACACTTTTAATTTTTTTTTTTTTATAACCACAATGTTGTGTTCATCACTTCTAATGTCTGAAATTAAAAATGTCCGTTACCTAGGGAGAGAGGCAGGGAAGGTGTCAAGTTCAGTGTAGAATATTTTATTGTATATTCTTACCAATGCCAATAAAATGAATTTAATATCTTTTAAAGTTAATTTGTTTATAGATGTGCTGTCTGGAGCTTCTGTTTCACTTATTTTTATTTTTTTTGTTGCAGTGGAATGCTGTAGCACTTTGGGCTTGGGATATTGTTGTGGACAATTGTGCCATCTGTAGGAATCATATAATGGATCTTTGTAAGTATTATTCTGTATTTATTATGAGCATTTAGCAGTTCCATTAAGAGTCTAGAAAAAAGAAAGCATGGGTATTTGTGTGTTTAGAGTTTAATGCAGACATCCTGTATAATGTTATTGTTTCAACTGTTAAATCATGGCTGCTTTTCTGAATTTTATAAAGTAGTTTGAGCTGATTTACATTTTTAATTCTAAACAGAAAATGTTAATGGTGGTTCAGTTTTAAAATTTTTGTTAGTTATAGTTACAAATTCCATCACTATTTGAAAACTTTACATATTGTAGTAGAGCGTTGTACCGTGTTAGCTATTATGGATGCAATGAGAAGTCAAGCAAAATGACATCTTTTATTGGCAAACTAAACAGATCACAATATGCAATCTTTTGAAGCAGCTCAGACAAGATCTAATTAATGTAATCATTACATCTTTATTTCTCCATCGTAATGGCAAAAGCAAGTTGTAAAAAAATTAGTCAACTATATTGTTTGGGGAGACATCTGAGGGTTATTAAAGTTATGCCTTATATTAGGTATGGAATATCATAGACACAATTTATTTAATTCTGTAAAAATATGCATTTCTGTATTCTACTTATGTTAGTTTTTAAGAATGTTTGTTTTATTAAAGCAAATGTAGGCATGTTACTTAATTTAAAGCTATTTCCTGAAATGGTGTGGTGGCCCTTAGGTTAGGGATCTGTGTTGGCAATTTGACGGTTCAAATACCATAAATACTGTAAGTGACACTACTCCATTTGGCCCTTAACCTGCAGTTGCTTCATCCTGGGTATGACGGTAATCTGCGTCCAGCCCTGCAAGCAGGTCCTCCAACTCTCAGGGAAAACATGGGGGTTGGTGGCAGAATTGGCACTAGAACCACTAAAACACCTCACACTGTTGAAGTGTGGTACTGAGGTGTCAGCCGCTATCCACGTATGCTGCTAACCTCTGTTTCCTGAAATTCTCTTATTCAGTTGTTTTTTTTAGGAAGGCTTGGATGATTATAAAATTGTCAATCAAGAGATTTTTCTTTATGCTTTTACATTTTTTAGAAATTCTTTACTCAAAATTTTAAGTTTAATGCTGCCTCTTTTAAAAGCCTTGTTTTGCCAATTTATGTCCTCAGGTATTGAGTGTCAAGCCAATCAAGCTTCAGCTACCTCTGAGGAGTGCACAGTTGCATGGGGAGTATGTAATGTAAGTGTTTGCTTAAATCCAGTTATATTCCTGAAGAATACATTATCCTTTTGATTCTTAACTTTACTTTTTCTTACTATTTAGCATGCATTTCATTTTCACTGTATCTCCCGCTGGCTGAAGACTCGACAAGTCTGTCCTCTGGATAATCGGGAGTGGGAATTTCAGAAGTAAGTCCAAAAAAAAAATTTAAACATGGAAAAAAGTTTTTTTTTTTAAAATCAATGTCTTACTTCAGTATATTGAACAATGCGTTAATTTGTTACCCAAGTGTTTAATACCTCTGTCTGTAGAAGTGACACACGCTTTTTTTTCCTTTTCCACTAGGTATGGACACTAGATGTGAAGAGCCTATTTATGAATGTTACTCACTGCTGATAGATTGCATTTAATTAGATATGGACTCCATTGTGTTAAATGTTTGTTTTGATTAAAAAAAACAAAAAAAAACCTTTTTATTTAATTTTTTTTTAATAAAGAATTCTTTCCTCCTTAAACCATTTTCATGTATAAATCTAGATGGAATAATTAAATTTACTTTATGGCTGTAGTGGGCTGTCATGAAACATGATTAAAAAATTTTCAACAATCACTTTAAATAGTTAACTAAACTCGATCCCAATGATAAAATCTGAAGCATGTCTTATTTAGACTACATTTGGTACACTTCATTCTAGTGTCAAATCTGAACAAAAAAAATATTCTGGCTTGTAGTGCACAATGGGAAGCCCAACACTGAATTAGTTATAACAACCCTCCATTCATGAATACTTCATAAGGTTGTCTAAAATGCTGTTTCACTTTCCGCACAATGACAAACAGCAAAGTGGTGTAAGTACTCTTAATGACTAACACTTCAGATTTTGAAATTTGACCCCAAAAGTCATGACAAGGTGAATGCTGTCTTAAGTGTCTATGTCCAAAAGAATGTTGTGTAAACTCAAAACACCAAACAGTATTAACTGCTGTACACTAAATCAGGATGACAAAGGTACTGTCTACTTGCTAACTACAAAGCTGGCGTGTTAGTGTGACCTAAGACATGTTAGCAGTGACAACCTAACCTAAACTTAATTAAAAAAATGCATGACATTTTCACACCATGGTATATAAACCTCTAATTGGAAAAAACAGGCAGAAGTCAGTGGGAAAATGTTTTATTTGTTAAACAGCAGTAACAGCATTTTTGAGCAATTTATGAATAAGGATTTAATATCAATGTCAACAAATTCATTGCCACTCATCTTACAAAGTGGATGGGTATTTAGATCATACTTTCATGAGTTTCATTCTTGATAAATGTAAATATTCCCTCATTACACTCAGCTGTCTTGCACATTTCTGGCCACCCATTCTTTCTTTCTTCAAAAGCAGCAGACGTCTTTGGCCATCTGATGTAAAAGACCAATTGAATTAGAGGAGGGGAAGCAAGTAAATGCATGTGTATGCTTGCTGCTTTAAAAAAAGGCCTAGCCCAAGAAGTGTATCCAGAATTAAAGAAAATATAGGAATTTTTTTCATTATATTACCTACTTGACATCCCCCAAAAATATTCCTAAGGTTGTGCACCCCCAAATTTAGCAGATAATTTGTTCATGAGGTTCATGATTTTGGGATTGCCTTGATATTTAGAAATATTTGCTGGGTTCTGTGCAACATCCTGGAAGGCAGCCATTACTTCAGGGTCCTAAAAAAAAAAAAAAAAAATTTGCTCAGACTGAAAAGCCACAATCAAACCCCATTCCCCCAAAGTCATTGAAGAAGAAGATAAAGTAAAAAATAAAACACAACAAAAAAACGCCTACCTTCATAGCCATTAGTACTTCTGGATCACTGAAGATTTCATTAAGACCTGGCATGTTGAATGGAGAAGCCCCTGGGAAACCTGCACCACCTGGGGGGAAAATGGAATTACAGCATTTTTAACAGGACCCCGATTTATAGAAACATGACACAAAGAAGTTATAACCTTTACTCAAAAAAAAAATTCCATTTTCCTCATATCCTAGTAAAATTAATTTTCAGCTGTATGAATTCCAAAGATTACAGTCACCCCATACTGCCCAGTAATGTTAATCCATGAAATTCACTACAGTGTTTGTCATAGCAAATATACTCTTGGAAATGTGCCACGAGGCTGGTTTAGACTAACTTTTTTCTACAGACTCCCCACGATACTGTGTGACATGACGGAGCTGTAGCAGCCATGCGCAAAACTTGCACTTACAGTAAATGTCTACTGGGCACATTTTACATTGCCGCCTGATCTGCTTTATGCATGATGTCACCACCCCATGATTCACTATACTGTAGCTACTGCCTTCACTACTGCATTAAGCATGTTATGCTCCTCCCTACGTGACACACATCAGGTACTGAATGACAGATGGCAGGCCCCTTGAGTATACAGTGCTGACCCCTTGTGTCACAGGCTTTCTGGGTGTGTTGGTATGCAGATTATCTTCGGGACTCCAAAACTCAAACAGTGCTGGTACACAGCAGCACAAATCAATCCTTGAGCCCATATAAGGGAAGGGGGTACAGGACAAATGATTACACAATTAGCCATGTGACATGGCACCTTCAGAAAATAAACCCAACCCCCTCCCAGCATCAGAAAACATGAGACCCCATAAACTAATAACAAGATCCTTATTAGTTCTTGTAAGACATTTCTATCTTTTTCATTAAAGAATGAAAGTGCAAAGCAACCTGAAACTAAAAGACATGCCAGCTGCACCCGATTTATCTGTGCAGATGCTTTTTACCCATTTTCTTCCAACAAAAATATGAAAACACTTTGTAAAATAGTAATAAGTCTCTTGTTATTATTTCACGGGGTGTATGGTTTATTTTGACTCTGTTTTGCATTGTGCCTTCAGAATCAGTTCGTACTACACAATTCATGGCAGGTCATATCAGTGATCTGAAGATTAGATTCTAAAGGAGTGCAATGGTATTTTATATACAGTATACATATTTTACGTATTGCTAGTCTGTGGCCATTTGCTGTATTGTGTTTGTGGGTTTCGTTTCCATCTGTCATCTTTTGTTATTTGAGTCAGGGTGGCACAGTGGTTTGCGCTGCTGCCTCAACTCCAGTCACACATTTGGACACAATCCAGCAGTGGTCAGAGAGGTCCTTAAACTTCATGGACGCTTAAAAGACCACTGGTCCATTGTAATCCGCTTAAAACTAGTTTACTACCTCCTTTCCCACTAATGTCAATGCATTTCGTCAAATTTGGTGGAGTTCCCAAACATTTCATAAAGCAAGTTAAGTGGAGTTTGCTCGTCACAACTCTTCAGTGATGCATCTTTCTACTATCAATTAGACATAACGAATGTGTTGCCACAGTCTTCACTGTGTAGCTTTTGTATTCCCTTAGGGCCCAAAACCAACAACTGAAATAAAATGAATCCAATTTACAGCAAGAACATGAGCACCCACAACTGACTAATGGTCAAATAATGAAATGCTCATGTATAAGTGACATGGATGGAACTTTACCTGGGAATCCTCCATGCGCACCACTTGCTTGTCGTCTTTCTTCTTCCTCCTAAAGTATATATATATTAAAAACAAAAAAAAATATTGAAGACAACTGTTTTTCCAAGTGTTCTATTCTATGTAACCAAAATTCCTTTTGTACTAATCACTTCTGGCGTGCTCACTATGGAAATAAGATCATCATATGGCATTTAAACTGTGGTATTATATATAAGAAGCTCCATTTATATCTACAGTGCATCCAGAAAGTATTCACAGCGCATCACTTTTTCCACATTTTGTTATGTTACAGCCTTATTCCAAAATGGATTAAATTCATTTTTTCCCTCAGAATTCTATACACAACACCCCATAATGACAACGTGAAAAAAGTTTACTTGAGGTTTTGGCAAATTTATTAAAAATAAAACAATTGAGAAAGCACACGTACATAAGTATTCACAGCCTTTGCCATGAAGCTCAAAATTGAGCTCAGGTGCATCCTGTTTCCCCTGATCATCCTTGAGATGTTTCTGCAGCTTAATTGGAGTCCACCTGTGGTAAATTCAGTTGACTGGACATGATTTGGAAAGGCACACACCTGTCTATATAAGGTCACACAGGTGACAGTTCATGTCAGAGCACAAACCAAGCATGAAGTCAAAGGAATTGTCTGTAGACCTCCGAGACAGGATTATCTCGAAGGCACAAATCTGGGGAAGGTTACAGAAACATTTCTGCGGCTTTGAAGGTCCCAATGAGCACAGTGGCCTCCATCATCCGTAAGTGGAAGAAGTTCGAAACCACCAGGACTCTTCCTAGAGCTGGCCAGCCATCTAAACTGAGCGATCGGGGGAGAAGGGCCTTAGTCAGGGAGGTGACCAAGAACCCGATGGTCACTCTGTCAGAGCTCCAGAGGTCCTCTGTGGAGGAGAACCTTCTAGAAGAACAACCATCTCTGCAGCAATCCACCAATCAGGACTGTATGGTAGAGTGACCAGACAGAAGCCACTCCTTAGTAAAAGGCACATGGCAGCCCGCCTGGAGTTTGCTAAAAGGCACCTGAAAGACTCTTGGACCATGAGAAAGAAAATTCTCTGGTCTGATGAGACAAAGATTGAACTCTTTGGTGTGAATGTCAGGCGTCACGTTTCCAGGCACCGCTCATCACCAGGCCAATACCATCCCTACAGTGAAGCATGGTGGTGGCAGCATCATGCTGTGGGGATGTTTTCCAGCGGCAGGGACTGGGAGACTAGTCAGGATAAAGGGAAAGATGACTGCAGCAATGTACAGAGACATCCTGGATGAAAACCTGCTCCAGAGCGCTCTTGACCTCAGACTGGGGCGACGGTTCATCTTTCAGCAGGACAACGACCCTAAGCACACAGCCAAGATATCAAAGGAGTGGCTTCAGGACAACTCTGTGAATGTCCTTGAGTGGCCCAGCCAGAGCCCAGACTTGAACCCGATTGAACATCTCTGGAGAGATCTTAAAATGGCTGTGCACCGATGCTTCCCATCCAACCTGATGGAGCTTGAGAGGTGCTGCAAAGAGGAATGGGCGAAACTGGCCAAGGATAGGTGTGCCAAGCTTGTGGCATCATATTCAAAAAGACTTGAGGCTGTAATTGCTGCCAAAGGTGCATCGACAAAGTATTGAGCAAAGGCTGTGAATACTTATGGACATGGGATTTCTCAGTTTTTTTTTTATTTTTAATAAATTTGCAAAAACCTCAGGTAAACTTTTTTCACGTTGTCATTATGGGGTGTTGTGTGTAGAATTCTGAGGAAAAAAATGAATTTAATCCATTTTGGAATAAGGCTGTAACATAACAAAATGTGGAAAAAGTGATGCGCTGTGAATACTTTCTGGATGCACTGTATATGTTGATTAGTGCAAGCTGATGTATTTAACTACGTTATGCAAATTATCAATTTATTAATTGAAAGCTCTCTCAACCTTAGACATTCTGGCATAGAGAATGGATCCATGAGGTGCTCCTTCAAGCTTATTATAATAAAGGACATCTATCTTGGAAACATTGAATGGTGATCTCAACTATTTAAAAAAAAAACACATTTCTGCGACAACTCTCAAACCATGAACTCTGAACGTGAAACCTCCAAACGTAGTCAGACCAAAAACACTTGAGATACAGACCCTCTGTGCTCTTTCATGCTCTTCTCGTGCCTTTTTCACACGATCCATTCTCTCACGGATTTCCTTTTCTTCCCGCTTCCTCTCGTACTTCCTTCGGTGTTCAATTATTTTCTGAGCCTGAGATAAGCAATAGCACGTAAAATGAATGAGCTTTCAATTACAAAGGTGCTAGGTTATAATTAATCCATCATTTAATTTACATCTTGTAAGAGTCACATCAATAGGTTGTGTTCTCCCCTTTAAATATGAAAATCTTAACACTATTAATAAATCATAATGCGGTGACAGTCAACAGTTCTCACCAGACAGTCTAATTCTCCTTCGATCACATAGGTACACAAAAGAAGCTATGATATCTTTGGAAAAATATTAGGTAAGACACCTGTGGGAGTCGGAATCAATTATTGGGTTAATGGAGTCGAAGCTGGTAAAAATGTACCGACTTAAGACTCTGACTAGATGTTAATTGTAATACGAGTTACGATTTCCAATTTCATTTCTACTGATTAAACTACTTTTTCTTGTAGACTTTTGATAAAGAAACAGCTTATTTTTTCATTTTGTAAATTTAGTCTTGCGTTTAATGTTACTCCGTGTTTTTAAGTCACAACATCGCTACCGCCTTTAAACCTGAACTTTACCAAGTTACGAGTGCTAAAAAGTAGCCTCATGATTTATGCTGGCAGTGATAAAACATTTGTATCTTATATATTGTGTACTTTCAATCAACACAGTAAATACACTCGCCAGCCACTTTACTGGGTACACCTATTCAGAGGCTTGTTAACACAAATATCTAAATCGGCCAATCAAATGGCAGGAGCTCAAAGCATTTCAGCCTGTAGACCTTGTCAAGACGACTTGCTGAAGTTCAAACTGAGCATCAGAATGGAGAAGAAAGGTGATTGAAGTGGCTGTGAACGTGGCATGGTTGTTGGTGCTAGAAAGGCTGGTCTGAGTATTTCAGAAACTGCTTATCTACTGGGATTTTCACATACAACCATCTCTAGGGTTTACAGAGAATGGTCCGAAAAAGGGAAAATATCCAGTGAGTGGCAGTTCTCTGGGCGAAAATGCCTTGTTGATGTCAAAGGAGAATGGCCAGACTGATTCAAGCTGATAGGAAGACAACAGTAACTCAAATAACCACTCGTTACAACTGAGGTATACAGAAGAGCATCTCTGAACACACAACACGTCAAACCTTGAAGCAGGTGGGCTACCACACCAGGCGCCACTCCCGTCAACTAAGAACAAGCATCTGAGTCTACAATTTACCCTGGCTCACCAAAACTGGTCAAAAGAATACTGGAAAAATGTCTCATCTGAGGAGTCTCGATTTCTGCTGCAACATTTGGAGGAGAGAGTCAGAATTTGGTGTTAACAACATGAAAGCAGGGATCCATTCTGCCTTCTAACAGTTCAGGCTGCTGGTGCTGGCATAATGCTGTGGGGGATATTTTCTTGGTACACTTTGGGCCCCTTAGTACCAACTGAGCATCATTTCAATGGCATAGCCTATCCAAGTATTGTTGCTGACCATGTTCATCCCTTTATGACCACAGTGTACTCATCTTCTGAAGGCTATTTTCCAGCAGGATAAAGGCCATGTCACAAAGCTCAAATCATTTCTAACTGATTTCTTGAAAATAACAATGAGTTCACTGAACTTAAATGGCCTCCACAGTCACAAGAATTCAATCCAATAGAGCATCTTCACATCATGGGTGTTCAGCCAACAAATCTGCTACAACTGTGTGATGCTATCCTGTCAATATGGACCAAATTCCCAGAGGAATGCTTCCAACACCTTGTTAAGTATACGCCACGAAGAACTATGGCAGTTCTGAAGGCAAGAGGGGGTCCAAACTGGTACTAGCAAGGTGTACCTAAAAAAGTGGCCAATGAGTGTATAAAAGTCTAATGACAAACAGAGGAGTCAGTTGGTGGTACCAGAAATTGAAGAGTTGGACTTGAAGGTTTTGTGTACTAACTGGGTGCAGATTACAAAAAGAACATCATACACTATTGGGGGTGGGGGTGGGGGAGGAATAAAAAACCACAGACACACAAAATACTTGAGTGTTTAATTAGTGATCAGCTGTGCTAACATGACTTAAACCATAAGGGATTTTTAAGGAAAACATGGGATACCCAACGATCCAATGACTCAATTCAATGACTCTTTATATATTATTACCTGCTTTAACTTAACAAAACAGAAAAATACTGCGGTGCAATCAAGTCCAAAGGGTTGGGGGGGGGGGGACTTTTTTGATTTTCGCTTGTAGAATTAGCGGAGAGAAAAAAAAAAATCCCACACTCAAGTGACCAATCAGCCATCAGCTGAGGAAGCCTAAAGCTGTGATAAAGATTTGCATCTATCCTTTAGTTTTTATGAACATGGCTACTATCCACTTTCTGACTGACATATCCAAGGCTGCTGGGAGTTGGTGCTTGCTGCACTTGCCGCATTTACGAGATGCATCTGGCATAGACAATCATAATACAGACAGAGTAACAACTGTGGCTATTACTGGTGGTTCAGGAGTTACTGTTCTCCCTCCAATTCTTAACGATTGTGTTCAGTTCACAACCTTTGACCAGCCCACCCAAAAGTTTGACAATCACGCTTAATTCACAAAGGAGGTAATGCTTTGACAATCATTCTCGACTTGCCCAGGGGGAGAAGGTGGCATCACCAATAAGGTTGAGAAACACTGGCTTAGATGTATCTTGGAATTTTTGGTGAAATAACAACTGAACTACCAAAATATCTGCCTAACATGCTTATCCAGGGCAGGGTCATGTGGCAGCTGGTGCCAATTTTTATTGAAAAAATCCAGAAGATTCACCAGTCTCTCTGTACAGATTCCTCCAGTAGTTCATTTGAATTTGACCCACCAACTCACTCATTTTCCTCTTTTCAGCTTCCTACTTTCTCAGATCTTGTCTGTGAGTCTAAGCCATCCACCTGTCAATTGGACCCCCTCCCTACAGTTCTGGTCAAAGCCTGCCTCCTCTCTCTGGTCCCTCTTATTTCTGTTATAATCCACACTTCTCTCACTACTGGTACTGTTCCTTCATCTTTTAAAACTGCTGCAATAATTCCAATACTGAAAAAACCTGGTGCCGATCCAACTAATTTCAGTAAGTTTCGTCCTATTTCTAATCTACCCTTCATTTCCAAAATTCTTAAAAAAAAAAAAAAAAAAAAGTGGCTATTCAACTTTATTCTCATTTATCTCAAAATAATCTATATGAACAGTTCCAGTCTGGTTTTTGTCCCTTCCACAGTACAGAAACGGCGCTTATAAAAATTACTAATGACCTCCTTATGGCAGCCGATTCTGGTTTAATTCCTATTCTCATCCTCCTTGATCTAAGTGCAGCCTTTGACACTATTTGTCACAGTACTTTTCTCAATAGATTATCTTCGATTGGCTCAGATCCTACCCCTCAGGCTGCACTCAGTTTGTTCAACTTAAAACTTTCACATCCCAACCCACCGCTGTTACTTCAGGTGGGCTCTGTCCTGGGGCCCCTCCTTTTCATTATTTAACTCCTCCCCCTTGGTAATAGCTTTTGTAAATATAACATTAGCTTCCACTGTTGTGCTGATGACCCCCAGCTCTATCTCACTAGCAAACCTACTGCTTCCTTTCCACCCTCCTCACTTATTGATTGCATAGCAGAAAATCAAATCCTGGTTTTCTTCAAATTTTCTTAAATTAAATAGTGACAAAACTAAGGTTCTCCTCATTGGTACAAAATCAACATTATCCAAAACTGATCATTTTTCATTTGTTATTGATAATTCCTCTGTCTCCCCTTCCCCACAGGTGTCATCCTTGACAGTACTTTATCCTTTCAGTCCCACATCAATAACATCTCCTGGTCTGGATATTTCCACTTGCGCAACATTAATTGTATTCACCACTCTCTCACTCCCCACACCACTGCTATCCTCGTTCATAGCCTTGTCACTTCTCCTCTCAATTATTGCAATTCCCTTTTCTTTGGTCTTTCTCGCAAATCCCTTTATAAGCTTCAACTGGTCCAGAATTCAGCTGCCCGCATTATTACTAAAACCCCCTCTGTTCACCATTTCACTTCTGTCTTGCAGCAGCTTCATTGGCTTCCAGTTCAGTTCCGAATTCAATTCAAAATTCTCCTACTAACTTTTAAGGCTCTCCACAACCTCACCCCTCCATATCTGTCTGACCTCCTCCATGTTGCCATTTCCTCCCGTACCCTTAGATCCTCTTCCTCCATCCACTTGTCTTTCCTCTTCGTCCGTCTTACCACTATGGGGAGCAGAGCATTCAGTTGCTCTGCTCCCCATCTCTGGAACTCACTACCATCTGAGCTTTGAAATATTTTATCATTTTCACTTTTCAAATCTAAACTTAAAACTCATTTGTTTAAGACTACTTTTTCTCTTTGATTACAATTGCTCTGTCTGTCTGATTTTAATTTTTGTATTTTAGTTTTGTTTCTAAACTGTGTTTTATCTATTTTTCGGTGTCCTTGAGTGTTTAGAAAGGCACCTACAAATAAATAAAATGTATTATTTTTATTATTAATTTCAGCAATCACCGGACAGGAGGTAGCCTCTTGACCATGCATGCTATAGACATTGAGCTGCAGCCACATAATTACCTAATTTGAGGAGCAGGCTATTACCATTGAATAGCAAATGCATCCAATACAGGGGCCTTAAAGTTCAAACATCTGCTCAGTGAAAATGATTTTAGTGATAACTAGAGTCGTCTTGACAGATAAGAACTCCTAGATCCTACAACTACTGCATTCCCCTGCCATCTGTGATGAGAATGAGTGATGACTGAATGTTCAAACAGGTAAGTATTGTGGGGTGTATATGTAAATCAAGGATAACAATGCAGGCATTTCCAGTACTGTACTAAAGTATCCACCAATATAAAACAAAAACCTTAAAAATGTAAAGTACGTTTTATGAACACTTTCACGCAATAAAACAGTTACTAATCCCCATTGACACTACACAGTTTTCATGCGTATTTTTAAAGAAATTGATAAAAATGGAAACCACAAGTGCTGTCGATCAATCTTAATATAGTTGTTGCTTTCATGTAAAACCAAAATGGATCAATAATACATGTATACATACATTCACACTGTCACAATGCTGCTAATATTTGTGCACATTTTCTGCATTTGTCTATTTTTTATTAAAAAATTCACTATAAAATAAAAACAACCACATATTGTGCTTTTTAATTTCTTTTTCTAACCATTGACCAGTTTTTAGCAAACTTTTTCCCTCCACTCCCAAAAAAAAAACCCCAACAAAAACCAAAACCACTTAAATTTTAGTTTTGTACTTTACTAGTAAAGTATTCAATATTGAAACCTGCTCACCCTGGGCTGGACCTCCTTCAGCAAGGCACTGGCATCTTCATCATAGTCCAGTTTACAAGCTGTGGCCAAGTCTTTGGCAGCTTCTTCCCAGTGGCCAAGCAGTCTGTGTAACAAATCAAATCCCATCATACGCTACAAGATAACCATTTCTTCCTGCCTAACAATTTTTTTCTATATTATATTTTATGTGTCACTGAAACATAAGAGATAACTAAAACTCTCACCTGTGTGCTTTGCCTCTCCATTTATATGGCTGAGCAGAGTCAGGATTGATGCTGATGGCTCTGTCACAATCCCGAATAGCTGCATTAGGTTTCTGCATTCTGATGTACACACTAATGTGAGAAAAATAAAAAATCTGTAAAGAAGTACCAATTGTATTTACTCTAGGAAAGACATAACAGTAGGTTTTGAATCACGTGATTAGGCCATGCATGGGAACATGAATGCTCAACTATATTTCACTTAAGTAAACTGTAGAATACCCATGGAAAATATTGCAATCAATTTCAATAGGACAGCCAGACAGACAGACGTTGACTTTATCTTGTCTCAATAAAAAAAAGTATATATATATATAAAACATGCAAAGGCCCTATCACATTACAGGTCTTCTCCAGCAATTTTCAGTTGTAGACGGCATTTTTTACAAAAATCTTAGTGAGTAGAGAAGTTGCTGTGCACTCCTGTAACCTCCGGTCCTGTAGTCTGACATGCCCAGTGATTTAGTCCAACCAGTATATGACTTGGGTGGGTTCATCTCATGGCAAGTTTGAGAACCAATGTGCTTTCAGTCGAAAGCACAACACATACAAATGCAGCTATGAGGAAATAGGAATGCAGGTGTTTTGGAGCTCAAACAGAAGAGAGGCTCATGTGTCTGATGTCTCATATTTTATGTACCACAACAGAATAGAAAAAAAAAAAAGCAACTACACTCATCAAGATGTCAAGTTAGAGGGCATGTCAAACATGTCATGTGCTACCAGTATAAGACAACTAAAAGGAAACACTAAAATTAATTGAAAACTTGGGGGTCTTCGCTCGCCCACCCCCTTTCCTACCCGTCTGCACTATTCGCCAACCACTTTGCGTCTCTGCCACTCATGTTGTGAAGAGGGTGGCTGAATGTACCCCAAGGAGACACGATTGCTCCTCTGACACCCGCTCTTAAACGGTGATACAATGGGAAAGTTTTTTTTTTTTTTTTTTTTAACTTCCTCTTTGCTCGATCAGCTGCTGCAGCGCACTTCTATCATATCACCTATGTCCATATATTCTATCTTTTTTCGCTTTTACCTTTTCATCAATATTGCATTGAATTTTGATTCCCTGTTTAGAATTACATATCGTAATTTGTTATGTATAACTGCCCGTGAGTAAATATCGTTTCTTTCTCTCTACAAGAAATGTGTCCGATATAACCATGCAGGACTTTTCCAAATCTCTTTGCATAAGCTGTTGTCGTCTTGTGGGACGTGAAAGTGTTTCCGAGACAATCACGTCTTGTCTCCTTCCAAGATTTTTTTTTTTTATAATAGAGAGACATACAGTTGAAGCAGTAGTCTGGCAAGTGCAGAACCATTGACCTAATTATGCATGGCCGTAACAGCTTAAAACAGAATTTAAAGGTTTTATACCTGGCTCTCTTTGCATAAAGTATGGCCAGCCTTGGGTTTAACTTGATAGCTTCACTAAAAAGGTCCAGTGCTTTCTGAAGTTCACCTGTTGAGAATAAAAGTTTAAAAATGTTTATAGTGGTTAACATGATAAGCGTATCAATTCTAATATATCTATATAATTCTAGTATATCTATAATAATAATAATAATAATAATAATCCATTAAATTAGATAGGAGCCAAATTACCCCCTGTTAAATTTCAATTAAAACTTATTCATGTACATCTGATTATTCCGGAGAGGTGTACATTCTGCGACCCTAAGACGTACTGCTAGATTAATTTGTAAAATGAGGCATTTTTTTAGTAACTAGTTTTAATTACCTTTTAGGTAAGAATATGCCAAGATTTTATACAAAAAAGTTCACAGATGGCCGAAGCCTTGGATAGAATCCAAAATATACTGAAATAAACTGCATTCTCAATCTCCTAATGACTACTGTTATAAAACTGTATATGTTTAAACTTACCTTCACTCATTGCATTGATTGCTTCCATCTTTTTCTCATTAGCTTGGTCCATCATCTCCTCAGATACCTACAATTAAAATAAATTTGAAGGTGGATGTAAGAGGAACAGAGTGACAAGGAGACTGCAGTACAAGGTTAAACTACACCTCACAGCAAGCAGTGGAGGAAAAAAAATATATAAAGACAGCAAAATATATATTTTTTTTTATTAGCAAAGGATACATGAGGGGAGGACACAGAGGCAGCATAAAGAATTCAACATATTCATATTCTTACTTCCAGATTTTCAAAATCACCCATTTCTTGAGGATCATCTAAATCAGGCTCTATTACACCATCATTGTCAATTTCTGGGAAAAAAAAACCAAAACAATGGAAATAAAACACTGCTTTAAAGAAGTGCACTACTGAAAGCTATATTCACACTGAAAGAACAAGCCAGTCTGAAACTCACCTATGTCACTCTCCTCACTTTCATGTTCCACTTTGGGTTCAGGCTCATGCTCATGCTCAGGCTCAGGCTCAGGCGCTGGCGCTGGCACTGGGTGTGGGTGTGATGGATCCTCTTTCTATAGCAGAGAAAAACATAATATATCCTTCTCAATGCTGGATGTAATCAAAGGTTAAGAATTCCCTAGTCTCAAAGTACTAGGCGAAAACCACACAACCTCTCTTATAAAACTTTCAAAAATTCCCTTTTAGCCACCTTCAAAATACATTCCTTGAGATGTTAACAGGAACGGGAGAAGCGCTGGGACATTTCTTGTACTCCTCTTTTGTTACCACAGCCACATCGTTTTATTTCTGATTTCTTCCATGACAACAAATCTTCCCTTCCTTCTCAATTTTAAAATTTCAGGAAGAACAACAAGTCACAGGGAGCGAGATCAGGTGAATACGGGTGGTGCAAAGCAACAACCACATTGCTTCTGATCAAAAACTCTCCGACTGACAACGCAGTAAAAGCAGATGTGTTGTCAGGGTGCAGAAATGCAGTCCCTAATGCTTTCCTGTAGACTTCTTAGCACTTCAGTGCAACATCACTGGTTAACAGTCTGCTCACAGGGAAGAAACTCTTGATGATCAAGTATGTCAGTGACAGTTATCATTATCTCTGGCGAATCGGAGGAGGAGGAGAAAAAAAAATGCAGAAGACGCATGCACAATTGAAGAATAAAAAGCAGAAATGCACACACTACACTCAACAAGATACTGCTTTGTACACTGATTAAGTGCACTTGTAGACATCTAAAACATAACAGCATATTTAACAACTACATCCCACTCCTGTGATATTGAACAGTTCCAGGAATTTTTGGGTTTCCCCTCGTATGTGCTTGGCTAAATCAGACTACAATCAAACGCAATAAAACAGTCCATTAGTGAAATGTTACCTTCGGAGATTCAGGCTCTGCACTGCTGCTCTTCATTGGAGGAATTGTTGCACCCATGCTGTGTAAACAGAGGAAAAAAAAGGAACAAAAACCAGATTAAATACGTACTAAACAAATCCTGTAATAATCTTTAACACACAAGTAAAACATAACATTCTTATGTCTAGGATTTATATAACCAACCAAATACTGGACACCATTCAACTTTTCAGTTGGTTCCATCAATAACTCCAACAGCTTAAAAATCAGAAAAGTTACAACTAGAGTTCTTATAATAGTGGGGGTAAAAAGGAGAAAGAGTGAAAGAAGTGACAGATACCCAATTACAGAAAACTTTCATCCTTGCAAGTAATGCTAGTCAACAACAAATGCAAAGCTGTATGTTAATCACCACATACACTACATTTGGTAACATTTTAGCTTACATACTGCAAAAAATGTATCTGTTACTCATTTACTATTATGTAAAGACCTTAAACACTTCTTTGGGTCTTCTTAACACTTACAAAGCATCAGTAAACTCTGTGTCCATCTAACAAAACTTAACTTTGGAGTGGTCTGAGGTGGCTTAACAGAGACATTTCTATTGATATTACATATTTAGTAATGTACCTGTGAATCCTTCATATTAATAAGTAATTATACCAACAAAATAATATGCCACACTGCGCAGTGATGTAAAACATTAGTAGATGGGTTATCTAAGTGTTATGAAGACCAAAAGAAGATTTTGTTAAGATCTTAGCGTAGGCCGAGTAATAGCTGCATGTTTGCAGCACCATGTAGCTTTGATTGTGCAAGATAAACAGTGTTCAACTTAAATAAGAGCAGTTATTAAATGACATTAGTCTCACCATAATGGATTATATATAGTTTTAGTATTACTAAATATGAAAAACCATAAGCTTTAATTTTCAAATGTTTTCAAATATTTACTTGTTGTATATGTGAACTCAACCTAGAAGCTTTCTTTTCCATTTCTGCTCAGTTTTCTTCACTATACAGTGGAACCTCGGTTTGCGAGTAACTTGACTTGATAAACGAGCAAGGTCTTTCAGTACGAGTAGTATGTATACGCTTTGTCTGCTGAGCGTCATGTAATCACAACTGAGCTGATGGTTCTTCTCTCTTGCTGCGGGATTGTGGGCAATTATCTCCTATTCTCTGTCTAAGTCGGCGTGCCTCACTCATATAGTCAACATCCGTACGAGCGTATACGGTTTACTGCAGCATTAGCATTGTGACTGTGCACATGTGCGTGTATGCTGTAATGTGCGAGTCCCCATCTTGCACCCTAAAACACGAAGCCGAGTCTCAGTACTTTAGCAACAACAGGTTTATTAAGCTTGAAACAGCAACAGCACGGTTATTTATTGTAGCAGGATCTGCCGCTCTCCTATACACAGACACAGCAGTCAGGCAGGGCCCTGCGCATTATAATGTTCCTCGTATCACCCATCGACGGCAGGCTCTTATAGCAAGTCCGCGATCTTTTCGGATTCGCTTTTATGGTGAACTGCTACAGCGCTGGGAGACTGCGATTGCTTTGGGACGCTCTTCCGCGTGTTGTCCTGTTGGGTGCAATCTCACAAGAGTTTAGAAACTCACTCACACCAGCCATGATTCTTTTCAAAGGTAAAGTGCAGGTTAATTTGTTTTATGTATTTTTACTTTATATTTTGTATTAAATCATTTTTATATGAATAGTTTTGGGTTGTAGAACAAATCATCTGAGTTTCCATTATTTCTTATGGGAAAATTCATTTTGATATACGAGTGCTTTAGACTACGAGTACGTTTCCGGAACGAATTATGCTCGCAAACCGAGGTTCCACTGTACTTGATGAGTTGCAATGAAGAGTGTGCCTGGAAAGTGCATGATAAAAACTTCCCATTTCTAAATAAAATTAACTTAAATGATAAAGTTATGATGCTCTCCATCCCCACCTCATTAAAATAAAGGCTGTGATTGAAGAGGGACATTGGGGGAAAAAAGCCAATTTTCCATTTTGCAGGAAATGCAGCTTTTAATTCTGTGCTCTCCTGTAAAGACGTATGAACCTACTCCACTTGGTAAATACGTATTTTATAGTACAATTTACAAAATCCAACACCATAAGAAGACTCTTTATCCAACAATGTGCAGTATTTTTCACAAACAGAGGTAGCTTTCAGACAAACCTTTGCATAAAGAACATTATTCCAACATCTGGATCACATTATCATATTTCATAGTTTAAAAATATTAATATATGTTCTACAATACACTGAAATTTATTTTACTGAAGTAAAATCTATAAACTATTACATATGATGAGAAAACGCTTCCGGAGGGAGAGTGTCAATGCTTGATGTGTGAACAGTTACCTTGGATTTGAGGTTTTGCTTTCAACAGTGTTTTGCTTATTTATATATGCCTGTTCTTTTGGCTCTTCTTTACAATAGGAGTTTATCCCCCCCCCCCTTAAATAAATAAATGACTAGTGTATATAATTATTTATTATGTTTCATTCACCTTGTAGCAGCCTCTCTATTGGCAGGAACGTTGAGAGTTATGTTTTGGTTCGGACCTATTCCAAGCAAATTCACTCATAATCCTTTTGGGTCTGGGAGTTTCACATCTCATGTAATAAGTAGAGTGAGTTGTTACCATCTCTTTCATCATTGTAGCATTATGAGAACAAAAACAAATCCTAACACTCAAGTAGGGCTGCACGATAACAGAAAAAATGATTATCACGATTATTTTGCTCAAAATTTTTATCACGATTAATAATGACGATTATTCCTTTGGTAAATGAAGTCTGTGACCAAAGCAGTGTAGCCTCGGCCAGTTATTCACAGATGCTACCCTAATCATATTAGCAGCGTTGTCCGTTGTGATGCACACAAGTCTTTCTTCCACCAAGCCCCAAGCGGACATCGCTTCTTTGAGGCCCACTGCAATAAACTCCGCTGTATGGTCTTGTGGGAAAAACGAAGTTTGCAAAAGCTTGCTTTTCATCTCAAACTCGCTGTCAATAAAATGAACTGTCAAGCTCAAATACGGTTCCGCAGTTCTGCTTGACCATAAGTCGGTCGTGGCAGCAAAATATTCAAGGCTGAGCCTGAGAATTTCTCTTTCTATTTCTTTTCGGCATTTCGCATACAGCGAGGGCAGCGCAACATTGGAAAAATGGTTGCGTGAGGGAATGCTATATCTTTTATCAAGTGTTGCGATCATTTTGTTAAACCCCTCACTGCTCACGGTGGTTCTTGGACACATATCCTTGACTATATGGTACGTGATCGCCTCTGTTATTTCCCGGTGTCTTTGCGAGCTAGGCAGATATGGTATTGCGTTGAACAATGTCCCTGATATTGTTGTCTGTGTTGTGGATGGCTGGTAATTTTTTGTTGTTGCTGTTTGTGCCTTCAGTCGTTTTAATTCTTGATAGTGTACTTTGTGGTGGCTTTTAAGGTGGTTGATGAGGTTTGTTGTGTTACCTTGGGACGTTTGGACGGAACAGGAGCAAAGTTTGCACAAGACTCGTACCTGATCAACATCACATTCCTCGAAATCGAAATAGTTCCAGACAACTGAGTATGACCCCTTTTTAGGAACTAACGATCGCACTTCTGCACCTTCCTCACGTTGCTCCGCCATCATATGTTTATTCTGACTGACTGTTATTGCTGCTATTGACTTCTACTGCTTCAGAAAGCGCTTGCAATATAGACGCAGTAACGTCATAGTGACGCAGTCCAATCCGTAAACTCAGCCCATAAAAAACAGTTTGGTCTTTATACTGTAAAATCGCGACGATATTTATTAACTGATCGTGGGTTATAAATATCGTTATCATGAGAAAAAAAAGATTAATCGTGCAGCCCTACACTCAAGTGATTTTAACATAAGAGATAGCAAAATGGGGCGGCACGGTGGCGCAGTGGGTAGCGCTGCTGCCTCGCAGTTGGGAGACCTGGGGACCTGGGTTCGATTCCCGGGTCCTCCCTGCGTGGAGTTTGCATGTTCTCCCCGTGTCTGCGTGGGTTTCCTCCGGGCGCTCCGGTTTCCTCCCACAGTCCAAAGACATGCAGGTTAGGTGGATTGGCGATTCTAAATTGGCCCTAGTGTGTGCTTGGTGTGTGGGTGTGTTTGTGTGTGTCCTGCGGTGGGTTGGCACCCTGCCCAGGATTGTTTCCTGCCTTGTGCCCTGTGTTGGCTGGGATTGGCTCCAGCAGACCCCCGTGACCCTGTGTTCGGATTCAGCGGGTTGGAAAATGGATGGATGGATGGAGATAGCAAAATGTACTGGTGTTAATGGAAAATCCTATTTGGTTTCATGTTCTAAAGGGAAATAATCACAATTTATGCTGTTTATATGAAGAGAGGTTTCTCAGCTAAAGTATAATAAGTGAAATTCATGAACATTTGTTGGGCCAGACCCCAAATTTATGTGGTAGTTAACAGCAATCCCCACTAAATTATGTCAAAATGATTTTTTTGAGTGCAGAGATAGAGAGACTTCTGGGAGCTCAGATACTGTAGAGGTACACTTTTATATTACCACTAAAAAGTAAAGGTTTAAATGTTACATATTTGATATTGTGATATTATAGAATGAAGTACAGGTATCCCCTACTTTTTGAGAGTTCACACATGCCATTATGAAAGTTTTCATAGGAATACTCTACTTTTGGATAGCAGGGGAAACCTGTACTTTTACTATTTCTTCCTTTAACTTGTTGCTCAGGAGGGGTGACTGGTCTGTAGGATACACACTCTTAAGAGGTGTTTATTGCTTTTTGGAATAAACAATTGACGTCTGTTGTATATTTTTGCTAACAGATCATTTTCTCTAGCTTCCTTAAACCACAGCTAGAATTAATGTAAATAATTTAACTGATAGCTTCCATAAAGTGCTACTAAAAAGACTTTTGAACATACGCCTTTTCTACTTTGTATAAGTAATGCATAAGATCTTGCATTTTCTTAGAGTCTTAATCTAGCTCCTTTACATACAGTGTATAAAGCCATGGTATTTCTTATCAAAGAAATGACTGGTACAAGCTTTACTTGTGCATAAATTCTGACAGTATTCCTTAAATGCGTCTTAGTAAAAATAGAGTGAAACACTTGGCCCACTTAATATCCTTTCAACCCATAATGATCCTGACTAGTTAAATGGATCTCATGCAAAAATGCATTGACTTCAAAGTACTAAGATGTAAGTGCACCTTTTTTGGAGTTCAACATTGACAACTTATCTAGATGTCCTAATTTTTGCAAAGTTTCACCTGCAAAGTCCAGGAACTAGTAATTCTTCAGGATACAGAGTGTGAACATAGAATAAGGTAAATATGTTTTATTCACCCTGAAATTGATTCCTTCAAAATTCACACAGAGTCTAAACAGGGTTCTGTCATTATCAGTTACCTTGCCATTATTTTTCTTCAGATTTCTATTCATACTCCTTCAGGCTTCAAGATCGCATATAGCAGTGTGACAAAAAGCGGTTTAACCTACAGCACCTCAGGGCTATGACAAAACTGACTAAAGAGTCAACTTTCAGTTGCGGGCTTCATTTGCAAGATCTTAGCCAGTAAAAGTCCCATGACCATTAGTCATGTAGTTTGCCATACCCAGTGCCTCAGTCCAACCGGTCTGTGACTCACTCCAACAGAATCAAACAGGTTTGAATTTGTCTTACGGGCAGGCTTGTGTGCACATGAGTGCAGGCAAACAATGAGTACTCACCCAGAAGTACAATAAATATAATGTAGCTACAAAGAATAAGAAACAGTTTTTTTGGATGTGACAAACAGAAGAGAAACTTGTCTGTCTGATGTTTCATGTAACACAGCTGAATTCACCATACTAGTAATGCTTTCGACATGGGCATCGGCCCCTTCAGGTGCAAGTTATTTCCTATTAGAAAAAGGGGCGAGCTCATAATACTTGTGAAGCTGTGCTAGAAAGTCATTATGTAGTCATCTAATTTGAAATACCCTGTGACTCTTAGGCGAGAAGATCAGCAGTGGTTGTTGTTGTAAAGTCCAACATACCCTCCGACTAGAAGTAGTGTAATGTGATAATGACTTTTGAAGATGATCATCAACTTCCAGTACATAAGTAATGTGCTATTTTTGTACACTTTGCAGAAGAATTTTAGACTATTTGGATCCTTTTGTTAAGGTGTTTAGAACTATCCCTCAACAATAGGGAAACAAGATTCTCTATGAAGATGTTCCTGGCTTAGTAAATGTTACATCCAGCACATTGCAGAAATTCTAGAAATGGTTGACTACTTACTATGACTTTGCAGAGCTTCCAATAAAGACATCAAGGTCAAGCAGTGTAAAATTTTCAGTGTCGTGTGCTTGGGCAAGGCTTTAATTTTTGCAAGATGGAAACATTTTTTTTTTTGAGTCCTGAAGAAGCAGAGTGGTAGCTCCGAGGCTAGGTAATCGGAAGGTTGCTGGTTCAAATTCCGTAAAACCCCAAAAGTGACTACTCCGCTGGGCCCTTGAGCAAGGTCCTTAACCTGCAATTGTTCCATCCTGGGTATGACATTATTCTGCATCCAGCCCAGCAAGTAGGCCCTCCAACCTGCAGGGAAAAACCTGGGGGCTGGTGGCAATACTGGCACTCTGGCCACCAAAAAAAACCTCATGCTGTTCCATTCCACCTGTACTAGTGTGGTGTTGAGGTGTCACCCTTTGCATGGCTGCACTCGGGTCCTAATCTGGGATCCTGAGTTGATTTGTCATGTGGTGGGTTCTGCAATGTGCTGTATCAGCGTGTGCTTCTAACCTCTCTCTGAAAGGACTTTTCTAAACATCAAAATTCTTCTGGTACTGCAACAAAAAGTCTAATACAATCGGAATACAGGCCTACTAAGTATTTAATGAAAGGAGAAGTTGAATGATTTTTATAAAGAAAAGCCAAGGAAGATCTTCAGGAATTCAGTAATACAGGGAGAAAAAAAAAAACAGAATTCAATTTTTTCAGCATTGCCTTAAAAATGCAGAACAGAACAGTTATTGATAGCAAAGGGAACAAGGGTACCTGAAAGAAGTACAGTTAGGTCCATAAATATTTGGACAGAGACAACTTTTTTCTAATTTTGGTTCTGTACATTACCACAATGAATTTTAAATGAAACAACTCAGATGCAGTTGAAGTGCAGACTTTCAGCTTTAATTCAGTGGGGTGAACAAAATGATTGCATAAAAATGTGACGCAACTAAAACATTTTTTAACACAATCTCTTCATTTCAGGGGCTCAAAAGTAATTGGACAATTGACTCAAAGGCTATTTCATGGGCAGGTGTGGGCAAGTCCATCATTATGTCATTATCAATTAAGCAGATAAAAGGCCTGGAGTTGATTTGAGCTGTGGTGCTTGCATGTGGAAGATTTTGCTGTGAACAGACAACATGCGGTCAAAGGAGCTCTCCATGCAGGTGATAGAAGCCATCCTTAAGCTGCGAAAACAGAAAAAACCCATCCGAGAAATTGCTCCAATATTACGAGTATCAAAATCTACAGTTTGGTACATCCTGAGAAAGAAACCAAGCATTGGTAAACTCAGCAACGCAAAAAGACCTGGATGTTCACAGAAGACAACAATGGTGGATGATCGCAGAATCATTTCCATGGTGAAGAGAAACCCCTTCACAACAGCCAACCAAGTGAACAACACTCTCCAGGGGGTAGGCGTATCGATATCCAAGTCTACCATAAAGAGAAGACTGCATGAAAGTAAATACAGAGGGTGCACTGCAAGGTGCAAGCCACTCATAAGCCTCAAGAATAGGAAGGCTAGATTGGACTTTGCTAAAGAACATCTAAAAAAGCCAACACAGTTCTGGAAAAACATTCTTTGGACAGATGAAACCAAGATCAGCCTCTACCAGAATGATGGCAAGAAAAAAGTATGGAGAAGGCGTGGAACAGCTCATTATCCAAAGCATACCACATCATCTGTAAAACACGGTGGAGGCAGTGTGATGGCTTGGGCGTGCATGGCTGCGAGTGGCAATGGGACACTAGTGTTTATTGATGATGTGACACAGGACAGAAGCAGCCAAATGAATCCTGAGGTGTTCAGAGACATACTGTCTGCTCAAATCCAGCTAAATGCAGTCAAATTGATTGGGCAGCATTTCATGATACAGATGGACAATGACCCAAAACATACAGCCAAAGCAACCCAGGAGTTCATTAAAGCAAAGAAGTGGAAAATTCTTGAATGGCCAAGTCAGTCACCTGATCTTAACCCAATTGAGCAGGCATTTCACTTGTTGAAGACTAAACTTCAGACAGAAAGGCCCACAAACAAACAGCAGCTGAAAGCCACTGCAGTAAAGGCCTGGCAGAGCTTTAAAAAGGAGGAAACCCAACATCTAGTGATGTCCAGGAGTTCAAGACTTCAGGCTGTCATTGCCAGCAAAGGGTTTTCAAGCAAGTATTAGAAATGAGCATTTTATTTCCAGTTATTTCATTTGTCCAATTACTTTTGAGCCCCTGAAATGAAGGGATTGTGTTAAAAAATGCTTTAGTTTCCTCACATTTTTATGCAATCGTTTTGTTCACCCCACTGAATTAAAGCTGAAAGTCTACACTTCGACTGCATCTGAGTTGTTTCATTTAAAATTCATTGTGGTAATGTACAGAACCAAAGTTAGAAAAAAGTTGTCTCTGTCCAAATATTTATGGACTTAACTGTAGATGGAGCAACTTTTTAATGAGGAAATCAAAGGGAACAATGTTTATTGTGAAACAACAAAGAGAACTAGCTGTAAGTTTTTTCAAAGAGGTAGTACATATGTGCTGAAAATAAAGATAGGACAAGTAGTGGGCACAGCTGGAGTGGCGTTACAAATGCTAAATAGAACAGAAGGTAATTGAGCTGAATGGCCGACAAGCCTATATATTACATAGTTTACTGTCAAATAATGCAAAGAGTATGCGACACGTGTTTCGCCCTTATTTGGGCTCATCAGGCATACACACTCCACTGCACCCCTTGCAGGGATCGAACCTTAGACGTCACAGGCGAAGCCCCTTTACGTTGCGCCACGGCGTGTGGTTCGTTTGACAGCCTGGAGATCGGAGTAATTACATTCGTAGTCTGAAACACAATCCGATTGTATGGGTGGGAACCTACCAGATAATGCATGTGGTTGGTGTCCGAGGTTCGATCCCCGCGAGGGGTGCAGTGGAGTGTGTACACCTGATGAGCCCAAATAAGCGCAAAACACGTGTTGTGTACTTTTTGCATTATTTGACAGTAAACTATGTAACATTCTATGATCTGCTTCTCGCGGAGATGTGAGTGGGCGTGGTGGATGTTTGCCAACTTGCAGACTAACCACATGCGTTACCTGGTAGGTAACCACCCACACAATCGGACTGTGTTTCAGACTACGAATATTTATATATTAAAAACAAACACATGACTGTGTGTGAGTGAGGAAACAAGGTATACTTATTCCAGTCCACTAAGAAAATGGCATTTCTTTGGAGCGTGGGTCATATTAAATGATGGGCATTTAAACTTTTAGAGCAAGCAAGGAGGGTGGTTGAGATAGAAAATATTCATAGATCAGTATAAATCTTGCATGTGGACATTAACAATTAATAACAATTACTTTTATTCTATGTTAGTGTTCCCTAATTCTATTTTCTTATTTTATCTTTCTTCATTATGTAAAGCACTTTGAACTACATCATTTGTATGAAAATGTGCTATATAAATAAATGTTGTTGTCGATTGTCAGGCAAATGCAGACAAAGTATCTGATTGTGACGAAGAAGCTGCACTGCATACATGTAGATCTGGAGGTGTTGATGTGGGCAATAAGAAATGTTAGGTGTGGACAAATAGTGACTGTAGTGATACATGTATAGGGAAGCATGAACAGCAGATTATGTTAGTGTAAGGTATGAACTGAAGGTAAAGCTGCACCAGGGAATGGTTCTGAATCTGCCGCTTTTCATGATAGTGTGGAAAATGGCAAGAAGAGAATTGCATGAAGGAATGCAATTAGAGTACATGTCTGGCAAACATCTTATATTTCTGGTGAAAGACAAAGAATACCAAAATAAAAACGCTATAAACTGAAAAACAAGGTAAATACAGATAACAGTAAGTTGCTGGTTGGAGGCAAAGAGGCTAGAGATGCGGAAGAGGTACACAAGAGATCTACTTGTGTGAAAGTTACTCTGAAGGTGGCAAGCAAAACCTTTGTTAGCAGAAAATGTGCATGATGGGTGTAAGATACTAATATAGTACTTGCAAAGTTAGACATTGTAAATTGATTTGTTTTGGAGAAAACAGGGGAGTTCAGCTACTTAACGGAGATTTTGAGTTAAAAGAAAAAATGGTCAAGACAAGTTAGTGGGAATAAAAGTGAGAGGTGCAAAGGAGAAATTCATGGTTTTATCCTCCAATCTGACTTAGAAACAAGCCCCTCTGAAAAGCTTATGATATCTGAATGAGAAGCAGTGTTCAGCATTGGAGTGAGATGTGGCCAATGAAGGTAAAACACGACACAAAACACAAAGAACAGAGAGGAGTATGATCAAGTGGATCTGTTGAATACCACAACAGTGAGAGAAAGATGAATATTGTGCAGGAAAAAAAAGGATTTGAGAGATTAAGGCTGTTTGGGCATGTAGGGTGAAAGGCAGAGAATGACTAACTAAAGAGGTGTACCATGATGGAGGAGATGTGACAGAAAGGGAGGATGAAGAAGACATAGATGCAAGTGGTGATGGATTACATGAAAAGCATGGGCCTCACCCAAAAGGATGCTCTGGAGAGTGGAGGAAAATGTTTATTAAACTTCCGATGTTGACAAAGTCTACCAATAACAATGAAACATAAAGAAGCGAGTCTCATCTGTGGAGATAAATACTGCATACTTTCATGACCTGCTTTATTATTTTTATTGTCTTTCTAAATGAGATGCTGGATGAATTCTATAGAAGCATGGTTATCCTGAGCAGCTCTTGCCCAATGCCCCCTTTAGACTGGAGTCACTCTTTTCTTATATTTAGCAGGAAAACAGCAAAAGTGAAAACAGTTTGCATTTACACTGGAAAATTTTCAAAATGTATTCTACTCTGTCAGGCTAACAATGTACATTGATTATCATTATAAGCAGTCAGTTTAGCAAGTCATTAACGGTGACCAAGGCTGCCACTGGATTAATCATTCCTAACTGCTTTCAATACGGAGCGTTTCTTCACTTTAAGTACTTGTTCCGTCACAGCCTGTATCTATTATTTGTATCATTTATTATAGAAACTGAACAAAACACTTTTAGCAGGTAAACAATATGCCTTTGGTAGACTCCCCCCCCCGACATATTTTCAATGTTGACTTATACCTGTTCTAAAAAAGAAATGATTTTATACAGAGCGATTGCTGGAGACCCATGTATTCACAACATGAAATACTACCTTTGAGGAGTCTGGCATAGTTTAGGTTTTCCTGAACAGCAGTTTATAAAATCAATAATAAAAAAAGACTAAAGGAGTATAAACTAAGTCTTTTTTATACAGCACAAAATCAAACTCTGATTAAAAAAATATGCAGAATATCTCAAAATTACTTGATTCAAGTCAACATACAATAAAAAATAGGCATCTGCACACTTCACAAATGACGATATTAAACCTCTTCCAATACAGTAAATATAAATAAATATTCCGATCTTAGATACCCAATGCCAAGTCAACAATACATCTGCATTTAACTCCCTGCTGAATAGTTTGCAAACTTAATGTTGACAGATTGTAAATCATACTGTATGTTGCTCAACCAGTATTTTGGGAAAGGAAAAAAGCAGCATTTTCTACCTGTCTGCGTTCAATTTAGTTTACTTGTGATTTTGATCCAATACAACCAGATGAATTCAAAGATAAAGCCAAAGCAGCTAAAAGGGAAATAACCAAGCACAGCAGATTATATATCACACCAAATTTACCATTTTTGGAATTTATGTTTGATGCAATGTTCAATACAGTGTTTTGTATCCAAACATTTTTCACTGGAGGCACTCTTTTTTTCATAATATGCTCAATTTGATTGCTAAGGAAAATTAACTATGCACTACACAGAACACAGAAATGCCCCACGAATTACCAATGTAATCCAGAAAACAGACAGCATTTACCAATTCCAATTCAACTTCTTCTGAATGTATCCAGGACAAAGTAAAAGTGGGAGTGCACTGATAAAAGGCATAAAATGTCTATATAAATGATTTTCAAGGCCATGTGCTCGAGGAAACATCCACTACGGCATTTCACATTCACTGTGACATTTTGAATTCTTATACAATATTTTTAAACCAATGTCATAACAACAGAACATTTGCGTCTAGAATTCTTAAAAAATAAAAACACAAATAAATAAATAAAGAATTCAATAAACATGGACATTTATTAGGTTTAACAGTGTAATATACAAAACATGCTTTTTGGCAGCTATGTGCAACTTCTAATAAGTCAATCTGCAATTCCAATATTTGTTATGTTTAATTTCATTCAATGTTGCATGGAAACCATGGGAAACTGCCAAGGCATCTTCTGCCTACTCAAAAGTGTGCAACCTGCAATCCAGTTTATGAATTAATCTGTCATATTTTATAGTGTATGTGTGCACTATATCTGCACAAAATAAATGCCCATTTCTTCTTTTTTATATATACAAACATACCCTTTTATTAATACATTAATCCAGACTTTTATTAAAAATGGTTTAGTCCAGTTGAAGGTCATAACTCACAAGGACTGAAAGTGGTGAATCCCAGCAGGTTTGGATGCAAGGCAGGAACTAACCCAGCATGGCTCTTGGCACACATTTTTGCTTCATTGTCTTATTTGTTTCAGGTGTAACTAACTTTTATAGCTTTGCATACCAACATTACTTATGATCTATGATCTCATACTTTGACTACTGAAGATTCTAAGGATTAAAATAACAGTTGTTGCGTCAAGCTTTTAGCTACAGGTTCTCATAGCTGTGGAGCAATCTGCCTTCTTATTTAAATCTAAAGAATTATTATTATTATATACGCAGTCCTGCATACCCTCAAAAGAGATGCTGATCAGCTACAAATATCTTTGTTTTGTTAGTCACTTGTATAAAAGTGCGTTATAATAATTGTTATTCCTATTCTATTGTGCTTCTCTTCTTAGTATTCTATTATGGCACATTGTGCCACTACTCTGCTTCCAAACGGTTTTCCTGCTAATTTGAAAGATACTGAAGACACTGGGAGTCTTGGAATCAAAAGATGAAAAGATTCTGTCATCATAGAGAGCCCAGCACAAGTTAATACTGTGGAATGCCCAAGAGTAACCGTATAGCCAGTTAGCTTAGACTTTTACAGAACTGTGAACGTCTGTTATAACAGACAATGGATAACCCCCATCCCCAAGATTTCTTTTTCTCCAGGGATGTTGCTAACTAGAATAATTTTCCTCTCCTCTGTTGTGAACTACTCATAGCTGAATAACAATGTTATTGGACATATATTGCAAAACCACTGATGTTAATCAGTTTGGAACTAGTTTGTATCTTTACATGCATGCATTAAAAAGTAGTTAATTTGTATTACAGTAGAACCTCGGTTCACGACCATAATTCGTTCCAAAACTCTGGTCGTAAACCGATTTGGTCATGAACCGAAGCAATTTTCCCCATAGGATTGTATGTAAATACAATTAATCCGTTCCAGATGGTACAAACTGTATGTAAATATATTTTTTTAAAGATTTTTAAGCACAAATATAGTTAATAACACCATAGAATGCACATCGTAATAGTAAACTAAATGTAAAAACATTGAATAACATTGAGAAAACCTTGAACAACAGAGAAAACTAACATTGCAAGAGTTCGTGCTATAGCCTTACAACCCGATTACTGTATAAACACTTTTTTTTTTTTTTTTTTTTTTTAAAAACGAGTTTTAAGCACAGGGGGAAAAAAACGAACATTTGAACAAATCCAAACTTTATTTAAAAACCAACCAAGAAAGTAACATTGCAGCAGTTTGCGCTATAGCCTTACAACCCGATCGCAGGGAAAAAAAAATGAACATTTGAAAAATCCGTAACTTAATAAACAACCAAGAAAAGTAACACTGCAACAATTCACACTACGAACTGAAAAATGAACATTTAAAAAATCCGTAATACAAAAACTAACCATAAATCACCAAGGAAACTAACCTTGCATGAGTCGAGTTCTGGCATGAAGTGAGGAGGAACTGGGTGGAGAGGAGGTTACAGTGCTTAGAAGCCATGGTTAACTGCAAACGCACACGAAATACTGTAGAGCACAAAGAGTTCACAGGTAAAGCAGGCACGTCTGACTGAGAACAATGAACAGGGAGAGGCTGAAAACGTGCTTAAATACAGTAATCGGCGCGTATGAACCGGAAAGGAAATGAAATAGAGCACAGAGAGTTCACAGCGAAAGCACGCACGCACATGCAAGCATGCATGTCTGACTGAGAACAATGCAACACGTATGGAAATCATCGGCACGCACAAACCGAAAGGGAAACTGGCTTGTTCGTATACCGAGTGCGTGGTCGTGAACAGAGGCAAAAGTTTGGCAAACTTTTTGGTCGTAAACCGACTTGTACGTGTACCGAGACATTCGTGAACCGAGGTTCCACTGTACTATGTTTGGATTTTTCCTGTGAATTTGTCACAGCACTTAGATCCTGCACTCTATTAAAAGCACTATACAAAAATAAAATACAGTGATCCCTCGCTATATCGTGCTTCGCCTTTCGCGGCTTCACTCTATCACGGATTTTATATGTAAGCATATTTAAATATATATTGCGGATTCTTTTGTTGGTTCGCGGATTTCTGCGGACAATGGGTCTTTTAATTTCTGGTACATGCTTCCTCAGTTGGTTTGCCCAGTTGATTTCATACAAGGGACGCTATTGGCAGATGGCTGAGAAGCTACCCAACTTACTTTTCTCTCTCTCGTGCTGACTTTCTCTGATCCCGACGTAGGGGGATTGAGCAGGGGGGCTGTTCACACACCTAGACGATACGGATGCTTGTCTAAAAATGCTGAAAGATTATCTTCACGTTGCTACCTTCTGTGCAACTGCTTCGTGAAGCGACATGCTGCACGGTGCTTCGCATACTTCAAAGCTCAAAGGGCACATATTGATTTTTGATTGATTGTTTTTCTCTGACTCTCTTCTCTCTCTCTCTGCTCCTGACGGAGGGGGTGTGAGCTGCCGCCTTCAACAGCTTTGTACCGGTGGTGCTTCGCATACTTAAAAGTCAAACAGCCCTATTGATTTGTTTGCTTTCCTCTCTCTTTCTGACAGTCTGTGCTCCTGACGCGCACTCCTTTGAAGAGGAAGATATGTTTGCATTCTTTTAATTGTGAGACAGAACTGTCATCTCTGTCTTGTCATGGAGCACAGTTTAAACTTTTGAAAAAGAGACAAATGTTTGTTTGCAGTGTTTGAATAACGTTCCTGTCTCTCTACAACCTCCTGTGTTTCTGCGCAAATCTGTGACCCAAGCATGACAATATAAAAATAACCATATAAACATATGGTTTCTACTTCGCGGATTTTCTTATTTCGCGGGTGGCTCTGGAATGCAACCCCTGCGATGGAGGAGGGATTACTGTATATTAAAATGATTGGCTCTAGTCAAACTTGCTTTCAAGCTTTTAAGTCATATACTGTAAAAGAAATATTTTAACAAACACTTTCTAATGCATGTCAGTAATAATGTTCTGTGGGGGGGGGGGGGGGGGGGAAAGAAAAAACAAAAAACACTACCACTGTGTGTTTTCTTTCCGACCAAACAACTAACCACAATACTTTCCAAATTATAGCACTATTATAGCTAATATTCACTTTAGATTAATATTATGTAACCAAAACACCATGTGTACAGACAATACTCATTACAGAGAAATGGTGGAAAACGAATACCAAACATCAATATAATCATAAACAAAAAATAGAAAGTCTAAGTTATTAAAAATGTGTTTTCTGCACAGCTTTTAAAATAGAAGTATACTGTAATAAACTTCAAAAACATGTCATGATAGGGAAGGTTTCACAAACTGTATATAACCCAGACTTCACTGATAACAGGCAGGAGGACCTATGTTGGTGTGGTTTACAGCCATTAAATGAGTACATTAGGAAGGACAATTTTATGCACCACAACTCCCATCAAGAATCATTTATTCATAATACAGAAAAATGTGGTGGAGTCTGATTTGCTGGTCTGGGAATAGAAGAGAATAAAGGATTTTACTCATGAAGTTAATTTCAAAATTCTTTCCAGCTATTCCCAGTATAAAAAAAAAAAAAAATTAAAAAATAAACAGTATGTGGCAGCTGTGAAAGAGCAAGAAGACATTTCTTACTATTGTGTTTTTACATAAGTGGATTTTGCTTTTGAAAATACTTGAATAGGGACTAATGTTTTGAGTGTGGGGTAAAACACCTCTCTTAAAAGGCCATTAAGTTAGGAACAGTTTATTACTTCAATTTAAATAAGGCAGCAAAGCCATTAGGTATTAAAATGTAAATATTGCAATAAATTGAATATATTCAATCTCCAAAATATTCAACTTACTAAAGCAAGTTAAACAATATAATATGAGTGGATAATATAGTAGTAAAATAGTCAATTCAGCTGCTTTACAGATCCAGTGACGAGTTCCAATCCCATGCCAATGCCACCTTTAATGTCCTTTCACTCTTGAGTTTTTCCCCCCTGGAAACGCATGATTTTTAATGTGGAGGTGAAAAACAGAAAGTTAGGTGAATTGGAGATTTTGAATTAGGCCCATGAGTAGCGTCTGTAATGGACTACTACCACAACCTGGGCTGGATCCTTTCTTATTCCCAAATTTGTGGGATAAACCCCCCAGCAACCCTAAACTGGATTAGGTTAAATAGTATAATAAGGCCAGCTGTATCAACCTCTTGCAATGGTGTTGCTACCTCAACTTACATATCAACTGGTCTACTAAGAGAACTTGCACTACCGGTCAAAGGTTTTAGAACACCACAGGTTTTATGGAAATGCATGCAGTTTAATGTCTTAACGCTTCATGAAATCAAGGAATACAACAAATAAACAATGGCAAAAAAGTCATGGAAACATTAAGTGTACAAAAATGTATTCAAACTTTTTACTCAAAGTAGGCATAAATTGTGGTAACCCTTTTGATTCAGAATGTCAGTCACTCTGTACAAGTCACCAACTCTTCCTCCAGCAAAAGAACCCCGGACCATCACACCTCCTCCTCCTCCATGTTTGACAGTTGGTGTCACATACTTGACGGCATACAAAGACCTTGAATGATGAATCGAAGATTTCAGATTTTGATTCATTGGTCCAGAAGTCTTTCTTCCAGTCCGCAGTAGTCCACAGCTGGTATGTGAAGGCCCTATTTTGTTCTTTAAGGAATGGCTTTCTTATGGTCATTCACACTTTCATACTTGCAGCACAAAGTCTCGTCTTCACAGCAGAAACTAATATTTGCTTTTAGCTGTGCTGAGAGGTGCCTATTACACGAGCTGGTGACCCTCAGAAACGTGTGACTCTGGGTCTGCCAGATATCTTCCAATCAGAGTTTCTTCTAGTTTTCAACTGCCTTTGGATTGTGTAGGACACCAGTTTTTTTTTTTGGTGCACTCTCTCTAAATGAAAGGCCTTAACTTCCAAGGGAGATTAATGCTTAATGCTTGTTAATTGCCATTTTCTTTCCACTGTCACTGGAATTTACAACTTTCTGCAGTTTAACACACTCTGTTCTGACTCTGCTTTAAGACAGACAGAACGTTTTAAAGTAATCAGCAAAAGCTGGGACATCTGCACAGATTGTTTGCTTCAATTTACAAGACTTAATTTACTTTAATTGCTGCAGAAAATCTGCAGGTTGTAACCTATTAGTTGTTCCCTGAGGGACACTTTTAATATTCTGAATTTTCCTTTATTGCAGTTTTTACTAACCTAAGTTTTACATTTAAAACTCATTTCAACATACATTTTCACCATTTTAGGTCATTCATTTCATTTCAACTCAACTGATTAAACTTGGGGAGAAAACAAAACCTGAGGTGTTCTAAAAATTACCTAACCTTTTGCTTGGCTGCTGGGGAACGCAATGGGTATTGTCTTTACTCTTTTAATCTGAAAAACCATTCCAAGCTAAACCATGTATCCTTATCCCCAGAGCGTCGATTTCCCCACACAGCTGCTCCCCACTTTTCAACCCATTCTACAAAGAATAAGCGGCACAGTGACGCAGCTGTTGGCACTGTTGCCTCGAGAATCAAATAGGAGCCCAACACTAGAATGGGTAGAGGGAAACCTTATACAACCTCTTACTTTTCCAACCCCAGAAATGAATATTTGGAATAAATGTTAAGAATTCGTCAAAACACTTCCGTTTTCCTTTCTCAAGCCGTCCGTTTAGTACACAAGTACCATCACATTTCCTGGGTTACAATCCCCCTCATTTTCTTTATGGAGTTTGCCCATTCTCCGTGTGTTCATGTGGAGTCTTCCTCGCAAATCCCAAGCACCTCCGTGCTCGGTAAACTGGCCACGTTTGAGTGTGGGTGTGTGTAAATGGGCCCTGGGATGAACTGGCGGTCGATTCCTGCTTTGCACACAAGCCCCTGGCGTGGGGTGTTAGTTCTCACGCCCCCGAATTGAATAACCGGTTGTGAGATCTTCACGAGAGGCAATAATGTACTTCTTTGTAATGTTTGCCGATAAAATGATTGTTACAGGCTACCTGTTCGAGAGTGGGAGTGGCTGAAAACTTGATATCTAAATGCATGCAGTTTACTTGGCGTAACTTAAAAGATCAACTTTTTTTTTTGTTGGCGATCATAAAACCCGATTTGATTAACCGATTATGTTGAAAAGCATGACAGCCACGTGACACAATCAGTATCATTTTTATCTAGTCGGCTAATCAGTTTTTAATTAAAAATAAAAATCTACACAAAACTGACTTCAGTTTATTCATTATTTTGAAAACTGCAACATTTGATCAGTATTCGTTCCCTTTACTAATAGCGACCGCTCTTTTGCGGGATGAGTAAAAGTTAGGGTTAGAAATAACACGCGCGGCACACACGCACCCTTGACGAACAACCACAATGTCACGGTGTTCATCAATTGAAACTTTTACTAAAATCGCAATGAACACAAACTCCTTTCTCTCCGCCTAATCTGCTTGATTTGAATTAACTTCACGGAGTCAACAACAGCTACACCCACCGCACCAGATGAAAAAGACGATAATACGAAAACAAATTTCTACCTCTCCAGCCAGGTCCTGAAAAACTTCATCTCCGGTCGATGAAGCAAATTCGCGTTCTCCTTGCAAAGCTGAACAAAGCCCTGCAACTCAGTAATCTTCTTCGGGTCCATTTTGCTTGCAGTCGGTTCTGTTCACAACGCTCTTCTACTCTGCACGAAGAGACATAAAAATGCACGCGTCTCTGGCTTCAGCGTGTCACAAAACAGCGCACAGTACTGCTTAAGATCCGTTGACGAAAAGAACACGGCTGGCAACCGAGTGGAGCAGAATCGAGCACAACCACACAGCAAAAACACGATGTTGTTAAATCATTTCGTGCACTGTCTCTTTAAGAGCGTCGCAACATTACTTGACAGAAAATTCTCGAAGCGGGCGGAGGGGTAGCCTCTCTAATTGCACGTCACAGAAAATACAATTTGGAATAACACTGCGTCATGCATTACCAGTTATTTTTTTCACGATAGTACCGACGTCGAGATTTAGAGAAAATACTGTCTAAGGGATACTGAAGTTGACTGCGTTTTTTAAAAAAAAGGCGACAGCTTGGGCCACTATTCTATGAGAACAGGCGGGGCCGCACAAAAACATCCTTCACGAACGACTTCTGCAACTGAAGGCCCCGAGCCAATGAGATGACGACTTTTGTAAGGCAGTAACCAATGAGTCGCTTCGCTTATTGAGTGTACACAACCCGGTGAGTGGTGGGGTCGTATCCTGACGCACATGTCTTAGGAGCCAGTAGGAAACTGCGGGGCATTGTACTGTCGCGTCGGGTTCAGTTTGGATTTCTCGGTCATAGATACCTCGCTCTCTTCCTCCCACCTCCCGTACATTTATAATCTTATGTCTGCTCTTCACCGGCCATGCTTGTCAAACCGACAAAAACGCTTTTCAACACAGTACTAGCAACCAGTTCACAGCGGATTGCAGGTTAGAAATTAGTCTTGCGCTTCATTGTTTTTTAATGTTTACTTGTTGGCAATCAAAAGGCTTAATTTATGTTTTGAAAATAGACGAGTTTTCAAGCGCTTTTTATTTAGTCTGTTCACGGTTCTTACTATAAGGTTGTAAGACTAGACTAAAAGTGTTGTGGTGGGTGTTGATATAAAGCAGTTAATCTATAAAGCGAAGGAGCGTTATGATTTCTTTTTGATCATTGCTTGTCTAGTTTTATGTGTTCGACAATATTGGTTGACTTAAATATACAGAAGATGCGGTTAACTGAAATTGTAGTAACAAAGTGTTAATTATTTTAATCTATGGATTGGTATGTTGTTAACGAGCGAATATGAAGAAGTGTCAGTGATGTTTTAGAGCAGGAAACATTTTTTTAATAAACCCTTTCAAGCCTGGGAAGTATGAAGTTGTGCGACTAGTAACTGGCATGATTTCAATCACGCCATTTTATGGTTTACTGAAGAACATCTGTGTAGCACGTTGGCACTACTGTAGACTTGCTAATCGCAAAATAATATAGCTTGTCGAACTGAAAAGTAAAGTCTTTGTGCAGTTATAAAACACTAATTTAAGAAACAATGTACACGATGGGCTTGAATACCCAGAAGTTGAGGTGTGCTTCAGATTGTCAGGTGGGATATTTACAAAAACTGTATGACTTTGAATAGTGTTATTCAACTGTTTCATCATTTCTTTTATGTTACCTATTTTAATACTGTTATCATTGTTTTTCTGATGTTGTTATACGATAGTTTATGCTATATTTTTTAAGTGGTAAATTGTTATTTTTTTTATTGTGTTGCTTTAAACGTCTGTGAAGCACTTTGGGCAACATCTGTGTTTATGAATAATTCTGTATAAATAAGTATTATTTATTACTATATTTATTATTATTTATTACTATTTCCTACCGTGTTCATTTTGGACATGAAGTATGTTATAAATGTTTACATTTGGGTTATAATGAGTATAATTTTTTAAAAAGCGCAATGATTTAGTAAATAAATTGTGATATCCCAGCAACACGCAATTGGACAATAGGATAAGAAAACTGATGAATGGGCGGTTAGCTGTCATGTGAGGTTGATTTCATACTGTCTGAAGTCTAACATGCAGAACGTCTTCAAAAACACCACTTGATAGTGCTAAGGAATTGCTGTTTTATACAGTGCATCCGGAAAGTATTCATAGCGCATCACTTTTTCCACATTTTGTTATGTTACAGCCTTATTCCAAAATGGATTAAATTCATTTTTTTCCTTAGAATTCTACACACAACACCCCATAATGACAACGTGAAAAAAGTTTACTTGAGATTTTTGCAAATTTATTAAAAATAAAAAAATTGAGAAAGCACATGTACATAAGTATTCACAGCCTTTGCCATGAAGCTCAAAATTGAGCTCAGGTGCCTCCTGTTGCCCCTGATCATCCTTGAGATGTTTTTGCAGCTTAATTGGAGTCCACCTGTGGTAAATTCAGTTGGTTGGACATGATTTGGAAAGGCACACACCTGTCTATATAAGGTCGCACAGTTGATAGTTCATGTCAGAGCACAAACCAAGCATGAAGTCAAAGGAATTGTCTGTAGACCTCCAAGACAGGATTGTCTCGAGGCACAAATCTGGGGAAGGTTACAGAAAAATTTCTGCGGCTTTGAAGGTCCCAATGAGCACAGTGGCCTCCATCATCCGTAAGTGGAAGAAGTTCGAAACCACCAGAACTCTTCCTAGAGCTGGCTGGCCATCTAAACTGAACGATCAGGGGAGAAGGGCCTTAGTCAGGGAGGTGACCAAGAACCCGATGGTCACTCTGTCAGAGGTTCTCTGTGGAGAGAGGAGAACCTTCCAGAAGGACAACCATCTCTGCAGCAATCCACCAATCAGGCCTGTATGGTAGAGTGGCCAGATGGAAGCCACTCCTTAGTAAAAGGCACATGGCAGCCCACCTGGAGTTTACCAAAAGACACCTGAAGGACTCTCAGACCATGAGAAAGAAAATTCTCTGGTCGGATGAGACAAAGATTGAACTCTTTGGTGTGAATGCCAGGCATCACGTTTGGGGGAAACCTGGCACCATCCCTACAGTGAAGCATGGTGGTGGTAGCATCATGCTGTGGGGATGTTTTTCAGCGGCAGGAACTGGGAGACTAGTCAGGATAAAGGGGAAGATGACTGCAGCAATGTACAGAGACATCCTGGATAAAAACCTGCTCCAGAGCGCTCTTGACCTCAGACTGGGGCGACAGTTCATCTTTCAGCAGGACAATGACCCTAAGCACACAGCTAAGATATCAATGGAGTGGCTTCAGGACAACTCTGTGAATGTCCTTGAGTGGCCCAGCCAGAGCCCAGACTTGAATCCGATTGAACATCTCTGGAGACATCTTAAAATGGCTGTGCACCGACGCTTCCCATCCAACCTGATGGAGCTTGAGAGGTGCTGCAAAGAGGAACTGGCAAAACTGGCCAAGGATAGGTGTGCCAAGCTTGTGACATCATATTCAAAAAGACTTGAGGCTGTAATTACTGCCAAAGGTGCATCGACAAAGTATTGAGCAAAGGCTGTGAATTCTTACGTACATGGGATTTCTCAGTTTTTTCATTTATAATAAATTTGCAAAAACCTCAAGTAACCTTTTTTCATGTTGTCATTATTGGGTGTTGTGTGTAGAATTCTGAGGAAAAAAATGAATTTAATCCATTTTGGAATAAGGATGTAACATAACAAAATGTGGAAAAAGTGATGCGCTGTGAATATTTTCCAGATGCACTGTATGTGGTTTTGACTAGATATGGAAAATGCTATAGTTACACATTTCAAAGTTATGCAGAAAGGTTTTGAAGCACAATATTAAAATTAGTACAGTAGAACCCCGTTCTCTTGGGTAATGTGGAGCAATGCTGCTTCGGATAGCTGAAAACTCGGATAAAGGTGATGGCTGCTGCCATTTTGAGTTAATTTTACAGATCTTAAAGGTTTTTGACAGTTTATGTGGTATAGTATCACTTTTTAAGTCTCTTTTTATACCTTTGTGAATTTCATGTTATATAAAACCAATAAAAATTACACTTATTTTTGTGGCATATCACTTATTATGCAGCTTATATGTTTGGACCCCATAAATGCCAGAAGTGCTTTCCACTCTGTTGGGCCTTTAACCTGCGATTGCTTTGTCCTGGATATGACATTTACCTGCATCTAGCTCTGTAAGCAGGTCCTCCAACTTCCAGGGAGAACTGGGAGGTTGTGCACTTCAGCCACTGTAAAAAAACCAAACAAACACCTCACACTGTTCCATTTCAACTGGTGTGGCGCTGAGGTGTCACCGGCTGCATGGCTGTGCTTGGGTCCTAATTTGGGATCCTGAGGTGGTTTATCGTGTAGTGGGTTTGGCAACTTGCAGTATCAGTGTTTGCTGCCGACCTCTCTCTCTCTCTCTCTCTCTCTCTCTAATATGTACCATAGTTTTAAGAATAAGAAATGTTTATAGTAGTTACATTTTAATATGACTGGTTTGCCTCACATTTAAATCAAAAAATAAAATGATTAAAGGTAACAAGAACAAATAATTGTGTAGCACATGTTATCATTTTAAGCTTTCTTAAAAACGTCTTTCAGAGTTTTATGTTTTATAGTGGTTCCTCACTTCTAGGCCACACCGTTCAGCAATTGTCTCCGCATCAACATGTCGGCAGGCGTACAGTAGTGTCTTTTCGCTGTTCAATATACAAAAGTGCTGTTAAGAGCTTTTATGAATTATAAGAAAAGAAGTGCATTACACTTACAGATTCATCTCAGATAAAGTGAACTTCGGTTAATTGAGGCGCAGATAATCAGAGTTCTGCTGTATGTATTTTTTTAAATGAGTATTTTAGAAAATCAGTATTTTCCATGCAGTCCAAAGATGGATAAGTGCTATAGGAAATGGGGACATTCTAGTGGATTACCAATTAGAGCACTGTCAAGTCAGTGTTCCCACTTATTTATTTGTTTATTTATTACTTTGAAACAAAAATGAATTACTAATATACAACACAATACACTTTATTTTTATATAGCCCAAAATCACATAAGAAGTGCCACAATGGGCTTTGAAAGACCCCCAGCCTTGACTCTTCAGGAAGACAAGGAAAAACTCCCAAAAAAAACCGTAGTAGGGAAAAAAATGGAAGAAACCTTGGGAAAGGCAGTTCAATGAAAGACCCCTTTCCAGGTAGGTTGGGCGTGCAGTGGGTGTCAAAGAGAAGGGGGTCAATACAATACAATACACAGAACAGAACAAATCCTCAATACAGTATAAAAAAAAAAAAAATTACAAGTATGGAGCAGAATTTAACAGTAGATGATATCCCATAATATGATTTGGATTTGTTTAGAGTCCTGGAGACCTTGGCCATCAAGCTGCCTCCCCCATTTGGCCATTCCACAGCTGAGACAGCACTGGGCCAGCCAATCCGATGAAAGGACCCCTCTACCCCATGATTCCTGCAATCCTCCATCAGGGATGACTTTACCTTAGGCAGGCAAAAAACTTGGCAGGTGGGCCGTGGCACCAAGTGCCACATTTGAGTAACACATTTATGGAATATAATGATCGCTCCATCCTATAGTCCTTTTCAAAGTCTCCTTACCCAGCAAATATAGAGAGCAAGAATGGGTGATAGTAAAATAAAATAGAAAAGCTAAAGCAGCTGGAAGGTATGCAGTAATTAGGCAGTTTGAATCATTACTTCAAAACGTGCTAGATGAGAATGGTATTGATGAATTTCAGAAATATACTGAAGCATAGCTGAATTGTGCCTCTAAGGCTAAAATTTGTTTTCAGTAATATTAAGCTGTGCAATATACATTTTTACATCATAGTATATAGCATTCTTCAACTTGGGCAAAACAACATTTAGAGGGAGCAGAGTAGTGCTGGTTACCATAACAGAAGGTATTTTAAGCAGTGGTGTTCTATTTGGTGTTCTCTTAAAGGAACAGTGTACACAAAAACAAGATTATATATATATATATATATATATATTTATTTATTTATTTATTCCATGTAGTCTATAGTGATGGTCGAGAAAAAAAAATGTATGTCATGTTTCATGCAGAATGGAGAGAAAAAACATTTATGGTCAAATACAAGCCAATAGTGACCAGTGCTGTGCAATAGCAAATAATGCGAAAAGCATATATGAAAAAAAAAATCTGATGATATTCCTTATGTCAAAATATGCAAGCACATGCTTTTTTTGGTTATGTACTTACAGAAAAATCGGCACATATCATAAACAAGAAACTAAAGCCTCATGGGATTGCTTTTTTGAATTGAAGATGGGAGTCTTGGTCAACAAGTGTGTGAGAGGGGGCAGATTTTAGCAATGTGAATTTCCCATTGGGATTAATATCTATCTATCTATCTATCTATCTATCTATCTATCTATCTATCTATCTATCTATCTATCTATCTATCTATCTATCTATCTATCTATCTATCTATCTATCTATCTATTTTAAGTATAAGGTTGTTTTACCGGATTAGTGTCATTTGGATTGTGCAACACACAGATTGCAAGATATTTTTTTTCTTTATACCATGGACTTTTTCTACATTATTTCCCACTGTACAGCATTCGTCACCGCTGGCTAGCATTATTTTCTAAACCTTTTTCTCTCCATTCTGCATGAAAGCATGATATTAAAAGCTTTTCTTGGACATCACTACCAACTATATGGGGTAAGTTAGCATATTAAAAAAACAGTATTATTTCGGGAGTATATTTTTTTAAATGATGGTTTCATTTATTTTGATTCAGATGTTATTTGATAAGTGGGTGGACGCTGTAGTCCAGTAAGGCTTTAGAAGAAGACATTACCAAATGCTCTTAGTTAAGAGACATTGGTGTTCAAGCCCATCTCCCAAATGTATAATAATAATAATAATAATTCATTACATTTATATAGCGCTTTTCTCAGTACTCAAAGCGCTATCCACACAGGGAGGAACCGGGAAGTGAACTCACAAACTTCCACAGTCTCCTTACTGCAAAGCAGCAGCACTACCACTACGCCACCTGTATGATCTAACTCTGTCTATATATCTGACAGAATGAGTTTAGAGATGTGCGAGTGTACAGTTTTGAGCTGAATTACATAGTGTATTGCATAGATTGGGGAAAATTATATCCTGTCAAGTACTGATGTCCATTAATCCTCGGAAAGTGCTCCTTTTTTTATTTTCCTACTCCCTTGAAAGGTTCTGCTGCTCTATGATTGCAAGGGTACATGATACAGAAAAAACAGGATGATCCTTGTGTGCTAAGAATTTAAACATCATTTGAATGGTTCCTTACTTGAAGAGAAGAAAGCGTATTGCATCTTTGTGACGCTTTTCAAGTTGTTTTTGCTTTTGTCCAAATAATGGTGTGAATGTAATCTTGCTTTTGAAGGAAGAAATTATTTTATTTAAATAGTTTCAAAATATTTGTGTCTGGGAAAAAATGATATCCATCATGTTTAACTGATATTCTTTTCAAATCTGTTTATGATTTTTGGTTTGTGGTTAACTTTCACCTTGCGTTCAATTTTAATGCTGCGGACCTAGTTGTCATAGAGTTTGAAATTAACTGTATTTAACAGGGATGTTTGAAGTTCTATTGATTTTTGGCTTTGGTGTCACTGATTTCTTGTTTGTCTAAATCCTATGTTTGTGTTAGCTGGTGGGGTGTTGTAGTGATTGCAGCTTATATAATGACTCTCTTTCGAGTTCATACAGTTAGGTCCATAAATATTTGGACAGAGACAACTTTTTTCTAATTTTGGTTCTGTACATTACCACAATGAATTTTAAATGAAACAACTCAGATGCAGTTGAAGTGCAGACTTTCAGCTTTAATTCAGTGGGGTGAACAAAACGATTGCATAAAAATGTGAGGCAACTAAAGCATTTTTTAACACAATCCCTTCATTTCAGGGGCTCAAAAGTAATTGGACAATTGACTCAAAGGCTATTTCATGGGCAGGTGTGGGCAAGTCCGTCGTTATGTCATTATCAATTAAGCAGATAAAAGGCCTGGAGTTGATTTGAGGTGTGGTGCTTGCATGTGGAAGATTTTGCTGTGAACAGACAACATACGGTCAAAGGAGCTCTCCATGCAGGTGATAGAAGCCATCCTTAAGCTGCGAAAACAGAAAACACCCTTCTGAGAAATTGCTCCAATATTACGAGTGGCAAAATCTACAGTTTGGTACAGCCCGAGAAAGAAAGCAAGCACTGGTGAACTCAGCAACGCAAAAAGACCTGGGGGGTATGTTTCGTACGTGGATTAGTCGTTTAGCCGGATGTAATTGTTGACGATTTGGCCTGATCCTGGATCTGTCGGTTTTTCGAAACTCTTGCTGGAAGTGTTGTCATAGCAACACATCCTAATCCTCAAACCTGCTCAGAGCAGGTTTGTTCTACGTAAACAAGGATTAGCTCACACACGTAATCAGTGTCCGTGCATGGAATTCATTCAGTCATGGCTTCGCCGTTCATGAATGAGCGACCAATTGATATTGGTGTGCAAATTATAAGACGAGAATTTCATATAGAGAGGGGTTTGTGCGATCGACAAGATCCTTTATTGCTCCTGGAGGAAATTCTTTTCGAAAGATACCGCTTTAGCCGAGGGAAAATATTGTACCTCAAAGATTTATTGGCACCTTATATTCGAAGTCAAACTAGGCGAAGTCAGGCTCTCACCACCACACAGACAGTATGCATTGCTTTGAGGTTTTTTGTAAGCTGCACTTTTTTATATACTGTAGGTGATGCAGAAAATCTAACTAAAAGTGCAGTTTGCCAGGCAATTCGTAAAGTCTGTTTGGCTCTGAAATATTTCCTTCGGGTTTTCATAGTGTTTCCTGGACACCTGCATGTGCAGACAATAAAAGAGGCGTTTCATGCCATTGCAGGTAGGTAATAAACAGGCTAAAACACACACAGTTCCATGAAGAATGTCAATCAGCCTAACATTCTCATTACCAGGATTTCCAAATGTGATTGGGGCACATGGGACTGATCAGAGTGGAGTTTGATCAAACATTATTTGGAAAATGTACCTCTCCTCCTGATGAATAATCAGACACAGTGTCTTCATCAAATATTTGACCTTCATCAATATCTCGTTGGTCAGACACAGGTTCAAGGGATATGACATTCCCTGCAACTGACCAAACAAAAAAGAGGGCTATATGGAACATACCTATGGCACACATCGATGACAAATATATGCAATGACCATCCTTTACCTGAAATGAAGTGATGACTGCATCCTGCCACTGGTTCTGAGGAGGAGCTTCCCCCTGGAATGCCTTCAGAAGCAGGTTGATGGGCATTTTGCTGGAGAGCCAACTCTTCTGCAGGGGTTAGGTCTGGACCGCGTGGACCTCCAGCTGTTTTTTGCTTGTCTGCCTTCTTATTAGCTTTAAAATTAATGTTTTTTATATTATATATGATTATTTATGTCAACAATACTTTAAATAGTTATATACCAATATTTACCAGTTTGAAGTATATTCTTGTACTTCGCTTTAACCTGTTCCCATATTCTCCTTGTGCTTACGTTTGATCCGGAATTATGACATATTAAATAATAATTAATCTGACACATAGGAAATGAAACGCTGCATTCAGTAAGTATAATGCACACTACTTAGCGTTTAATTTGTCGGCCATTTTTTGCAAGCCGTCTTTTTTGGTCTGGGCTGCTTTTACAGTGTTATCCCTTGTGCATATTAAATCTTGAAATTCTTCATGTCCTTCGAATAAAAGGTCTTGCGCCGCGTGTGTGAAAAAAAAAAACCCGTTCTTTCGTCATTTTGTTACAGCCTATCAAAGATTTGCTGATCACGTTTTCTAGACTCAATATATATGGGCTTTTCAATCAGCGCGGGCGCCCGCATTCATCTTGGATGATTAGATCCAGCTAGACTAATCTAATACACGGCTGTGTTTGAAAAACCGACCTATCCCGGATGAGTGTCACCGGCATTAACTTATCCAATATGAGGCACCTGAGGCCTCATGTATAACGCCGTGCGTAGAACTCACACTATAACATGGCGTAAGCACAAAAGCGGGATTGTGCGTACGCACAGAAAAATCCAGATGCAGGAATCTGTGCGCACGCATACTTTCACGTTCTTCTACTACATAAATCCCGATTTGCGTGAAAAGTAACGCACGTGCACGCGCCTTCTGTCCCGCCCCAACTCCTCCCAGAATTACGCCTCTTTGAATATGCAAATCAATATAAATAGCCTTCTGTGAAAAGACAATGGGAAAAGCACGGGAGAAAATATAAGAATTTCAGCGAATACCAAGTGGAGGCAAATGAAAAACGTACTATTTGTTGGTTTAAACAGTGGTATAATCAACAAAAGGAAGCTGATCGAGTGACAGAGTGTCGGAGAAACTCGAAGGCTCAACTTCACAAAGTCGCACAGTGCCCGAAATAAAAAAGAAATCACATATTAAAGTCGCCGTGAAAAAGCGAGTCGTAGCCCACAGTCTGAGTGTCATATGAAAGCTTATTAGGGTACAGACAAAAAAAAGGCACACAGTGGGGAAAAAAGCACGAAATGTCAACTTTAATCTCGAAATTTCCACTTTAATCACGTAGTTTATTTTGCCATTAAGTAGAACATCATAAACTTCATCTTAAAATCGTTTAATTTACTAGTTTCTCAAATCCTATTGTAACTAAAGTGGCATGTTAAATGCTTTGTTCTGTATTTGATCTTCTATGTGCTCTGTGTGTATGAATCACTACCTGCTTTTTAAACGGGCTTTCTCTTTCTCCGACGGGACACATACTCCATTACATTCTTGATATTACAGCTCTCTGAATAATTAAAATACTGAGATGTATACGTGATATCTTTTTCATGATGATAGGAATGAAAGCATGTTATTAAACATGGGAACACGGTGGCGCAGTGCTTGTTCATGTCTCACGCAAGAGGCTTGCTGCGCCATGCGCAACCTTCAGTTAAATAATTTATCACAGCAGTACTGTCTCTTTCAAACGTACTAACCTCCAATTCCTGTCCTTACTTTTCTTTCTCCATAAACTCAATCGCCACACAATAAGCTATGTAATAGACGTGAAGCCATCTGTAAGCATAGAACTTCGATTCTTCAAAACTTTTAAGGAACATTGAAATATCTTAGTAGTACGTGTTTAATTATTATATCCGTCTATCTTTCCAGTGTCGCGTCAGCACCAGCAATAATACAGCGCAAGGCAGGAACAATTACTGAACTAGCTAGCGCTGCGGCACCGTGTCCTCACATGTTTAATTATTAACAATACAGATTATTTAAATGAAGTTAAAGTTTTATCTGTATAATATAATCAACATGTTTTGCTGCATTTCGTCTTAGAAATGAATACCGTTATCACATGTAAATACGCGCTTTATAAAGTGGTGCAGGTTGTGCAATATTATAACTGTAGTGCAAGTTTACAGTGGGGTAATTGTACTTATAAGTCCAAATATTTCTACAAGGAGCACTTGATGGACTGATTTAGTGTGTTTAGAGTTCTTGGGATGAAACTGTTTCTAAACCGCGAAGTCCGTACAGGGACTAAAGCGTTTGCTGTGGCTCAGGCAGCATCTGCTTCATGCTGTGTACCGATAATTCTCTTTCCAATCAGCTGCTGCCGTGATTTCCCACTCAGATACAGTGATATAAATACTCCGAGTGGTGCAGTGAGAGTAATGTGGGAAAAGATGATCTGCTGTGGCAACCCTTAACGGGATCAGCTGAAAGAAGATGCAGTGAGAGTTACAACGCTAAAGCAGTTATGGTATTTGGAATACTATGGCTATTCCCTGGACCATTATATTGCTGCAGGTTAATTACAATCAGATGCATTACACTAATAAACAATATGCAGTTAATTTCAGTGTATTTATAAAGCCGCGCCAGGAATGTGGATATAAGAAAGAAAGAGTGATCACACAGGAACAGTAGCACTGCTTTGACACTGGGTGCCACCAGTCTGCAAAACTGGGCAGATAAATTGCGTACGCCAAGGAATGAGTTACCGTGGAAATGTGCGTGGCTTTACGCCAAGTTTAGGTTTTATACATCGCGATTTGAGCGTGGAAAGGCTCGTACGCAACATTTCTGTGCGTACGCACCGTTTATACATGAGGCCCCTGATCTCGGATGATTTAAGCGACGTACGGAAAATACCCCCCTGGACGTCCACGAAAGACAACAGTGGTGGATGATCGCAGAATCATTTCCATGGTGAAGAGAACCCCCTTCACAACAGCCAACCAAGTGAACAACACTCTCCAGGGGGTAGGCGTATCGATATCCAAGTCTACCATAAAGAGAAGACTGCATGAAAGTAAATACAGAGGGTGTACTGCAAGGTGCAAGCCACTCATAAGCCTCAAGAATAGAAAGGCTAGATTGGACTTTGCTAAAGAACATCTAAAAAAAGCCAGCACAGTTCTGGAAAAACATTCTTTGGACAGATGAAACCAAGATCAGCCTCTACCAGAATGATGGCAAGAAAAAAATATGGAGAAGGTGTGGAACAGCTCATTGTCCAAAGCATACCACATCATCTGTAAAGCACAGTGGAGGCAGTACGATGGCTTGGGCGTGCATGGCTGCCAGTGGCACTGGGACACTAGTGTTTATTGATGATGTGATACAGGACAGAAACAGCCGAATGAATTCTGAGGTGTTCAGAGACATACTGTCTGCTCAAATCCAGCTAAATACAGCAGTCAAATTGATTGGGTGGCGTTTCATGATACAGATGGACAATGACCCAAAACATACAGCCAAAGCAACCCAGGAGTTTATTAAAGCAAAGAAGTGGAAAATTCTTGAATGGCCAAGTCAGTCACCTGATCTTAACCCAATTGAGCAGGCGTTTCACTTGTTGAAGACTAAACTTCAGACAGAAAGGCCCACAAGCAAACAGCAACTGAAAGCCGCTGCAGTAAAGGCCTGGCAGAGCATTAAAAAGGAGGAAACCCAGCATCTGGTGATGTCCATGAGTTCAAGACTTCAGGCTGTCATTGCCAGCAAAGGGTTTTCAACCAAGTATTAGAAATGAACATTTTATTTCCAGTTATTTAATTTGTCCAATTACTTTTGATCCCCTGAAATGAAGGGATTGTGTTAAAAAATGCTTTAGTTGCCTCACATTTTTATGCAATTGTTTTGTTCACCCCACTGAATTGAAGCTGAAAGTTTGCACTTCAACTGCATCTGAGTTGTTTCATTTAAAATTCATTGTGGTAATGTACAGAACCAAAATTAGAAAAAAGTTGTCTCTGTCCAAATATTTATGGACCTAACTGTAGTAGATGTGGGGGTTTTACTGTATACTTGAATGTTTTCTGTTTCTCTACCTCCTTCATGTAAGATAATGCAGCTTTTCATTAGTTGATTAGTAATAGTGATATTTGATTTTTTTAACATTTATTGGCGTCATTTGTAGATTGTTTTTGATGGAGTGTGCTGTACTTCTGAGTTCATGTTCAAAAAATATTTTTAATGTTTTTATCAAAAGTATTGGGATTTGTGTTCTTCTAATAACAGATTTAATAGTGGAAATAGTTATCTAGTACAGGAGCTCAGATATTATGCAGTTTCATCAGTTGTGAAAAATAGGGAGTGATCTTGATGTGCTCATAAACCCAAAGCCCTAAGGAAGCAAAAATGCCCACAAATAATGATTTATTAGAAATTAGTGTAATGGAAGGGGAAGATGGGAAGTAAGTGCCGTACCAAGTAAGCAAGGGAAAATGGCCTCTCCAGCCTAAATTAACAGCAAAAATGCTGTCTGCTCACTGGGATGATGCTGTCCTTCCCGCCTCAGTATTGCCCAAGCACTCTTCCCAACACCTCCATCTTTTTCTCTATCCATTCTTGACCTCTTGTTCTTCCTTTATTCAAATGCTTGCATTGACTCACTTCCAAAACCAGGCTTTCTCAAGCAATGACTTTAGTAGCTTAGTTCTGGGTAAACTATCTCTGGGATCACAAACAAATTTGGGAACTTTTAGTGCCATCTTCTTAATGTCCATCTACAGGACCCAGGTATTCCAGAATCAGTCCAGCATGGAGTAAATGAGGCACACTGCCACTGATTGGACAGGGGGAATTGTAACCCATTAACAGAAGACCCCTGGTGCCCTTTCTTATCTCTTGATCCCTGGGGTACCCTCTTATTAAACAGAGCATACTACCCCTTTTCAGTGTCATCTTCCTTCCTCTGGCACAATAACAAATTATTTTTGTGCCACAGACAATTTCTCCTTTTTGCCAGGACCTCTCAGGTATTGTCCCAGTCTTATGCCCCCCTACTTTTTGCATTTCAAGTTCAGAATGTGCACCCTTCAAATGCTACACCATCCCAACAATCTAAAATTGAAAATGAACACCACTTGCTGGTACATTTCACATTCACACAGTAAGCAAAGAGTCAACACTTTTGTGAGATCACAATGTGCAAGTTATATTTGACCAAATTAATAAGCATAGGGGTTTGCAGGCAAACTTTTGTGCTAGAAATGGGAATGGCAGGGTGCAAACCAAATTTCATTATGTGCCCTTTGAAGCAAATTGTTGACATGCAGCCAAGAATTAATTGGTCATGCATAATTTTTACAGATTGAATTCACAATTGACTTATTACTTTACTATCTATGTAGTGAGAAGTTAAGCAAAATGACAACATTTATTGTCTGACTAGGAAGATTACAGTATGCAAGCTTTCGAGGCAACTCAGGCCCCTTCTTCAGGCAAGGGGCCTGAGTTGCCTTGAAAGGTTACATATTGTAATCTTTCTAGTTAGCTAATAAAAGTTGCCATTTTGCTTAACTTCTTACTACATTCAGAGTGGCTAACACGTTACAACACCCTCGTACTATTTACTATCTATGAAAATTATCAGCAAGCCAATTTCTCAAATAAGTATTGAACTCATTCATAGTTTACATTGTTGTTGCATTGACACTGATGGTTGTTCAACTCCCTCAGCATTTTCTGATATCCACCATGGTTTTGTTTTTGAAGTAGATAGTTATTATGAATAGACATAGTTTTAACCTGCTACCTCATTCCTGCATTCTGTCTTGTCTTTAATATTGACTAGTTCAGTTTATATCCTGTCAACAAATTTGCTTTTAGAATGTCCATATTTCTATACCAGTCCACAGTCCTTAAACTTTTTTGTGCCAAATGCAACTCAAAGCTATTAAAGTAAGATTGTATGCAGACATGTTTGTTGGGGGTGCATTTTGAGGTTATTTGAATCCAGATGTTGCCTTTTATAATATAAAAAAAAGTCTCAAATTTTTTTAGAAGTTATTTCAATGTAGAATTTTTTAATAGATGCAGAGATTAAGGTGATTTCAAAATAATGCTATCACAAAATTGTTCATCTATTTTGCTATCCCGTAGCTAAGTATGAATTATATTCTCTCGTATACAATTAGAGGAGAGGTTGGGAGCATGCGCTGATAGCGTGTTGCCGCACACACCACTCAACGAACCACCAGGATTAGGACCTGAGTACAGCTGATGACACCTCGGTGCCACACTGAAACAGTGTGAAGATTTTTACGGTGGCTGGAGTGCCACTCCTGCCACCAACCCCCAAGTTTTCCCTGCAAATTGGAGGACCTGCTTGCAGGGCTGGATGCAGAATAACGTCATCCCAGGACAAAGCAATTGCAGGTTAAGGATCTTGCTCAAGGGCCCAACGGAGAAGATACACTTCAGGCATTTATGGGATTCAAAGCTGTAACCTTCTGATTGCCGGCACAGAGCCCTAGCCTCAGAGCTATTTATTATACTGTACAATAAAATATATAAGAATTAAGACAATTTCTAATGTTTACCTAGAAGTACTTCGTTTAGGACATAGTCTTTCCACATTATTAGCGTGGCTCTGTGTAGTAAATATACTGTTAAGTGTTACTCTTGCACTGTATTATACTTTACATAACTTTGAACATACTAACAAAGAGTAGTCACATAGAATCTCGTAAAAAATAATCAGTGTTTGCTAACCACATCCTAAATTAGCAGTGGACAGGGGGTTAGTCAATTGCAGGATATATTTCATAAAATGAGTCATACTGGCACCTGACTGCTTGTGTATGGTTTAATTATTTCTATGGAGAAACAGTGTATCGTCAGTAAGTCTCCTGTATTTGTAAGTGGGAGAACATTGCTTACACCCCACATTTGACTGCAATAAATGCATCTCTCATTTAAAAGTGCTGCAAAGGGATAAATATTTTAGTATTCTTGATATAACACTTTAGGGTATTAAAGAACATTATTTGAAATGTGTTAATATTTACACTTTCCACTCCTGTGGCATAAATTGCAGATATCTCATCCACACCCATATTCAATATTGTACCCCAAACTGACATTATCCAGAAATTTCTTACCAATATCTACATGAGACGGGTTTAAGATGACATTTCACAGTCCCATGATTTTTAAATTTCTAAATCAGCTTAGAGAAAGCACTTGCATATAACTCAGAGCTGTGATTAATAATGGCATCCTTACCTACAGTGCTGTGAAAAAGTATTTTCCCCCTTCATGATTTCTTAATTTTTTGCATGTTTGTCACACCTAAATATTTCAGATCATCAAACAGATATAAATATTAGACAAAGATAACCCAAGTAAACACAAAATACAGTTTTTAAGTGATGATTTTATTTATTAAGGAACAAAAACGTACATGGCCCTATGTGAAAAAGTAATTGCCCTCTAAACCTAATAACTGGTTGTGTCACCCTTAGCAGCAACAACTGCAATCAAGCGTTTGCGATAACTGGCAATGAGTCTTTCACATCACTGTGGAGGAATTTAGCCCCACTCTTATTTGCAGAATTGTTTCAATTCGGCCACATTGGAGGGTTTCCGAGTATGAACCACTTTTTTAAGGTCACGCCACAGCATTTCAATTCGGATTTAAGTTCGGACTTTGATTAGGCCACTCCAAAACCTTCATTTTGTTTTTTTAAGCCAAGGTGGACTTGCTAGTGTGTTTTGGATCATTGTCCTGCTACAGAACCCAAGTGTGCTTCAGCTTGAGGTCACAAGCTGATGGCTGGACAGTCTCCTTCAGGATTTTTGATAGAGAGCAGAATTAATGGTTCCATCAATCACAGCAAGTCATCCAGGTCCTGAAGCAGCAAAGCAGCCCCAGACAATCACACTACCACCACCATGTTTGACTGTTGGTATGATGTTCTTTTTCTGAAATGCTATGTTACTTTTACGGCAGATGTAATGGGACGCACACCTTCCAAAAAGTTCAACTTTCGTTTTGTCAGTCCACAGAATATTTTCCCAAAAGTCTTTGGGATCATCAAGATTTTTTTTTTTGGCGAAAATGAGACAAGCCTTTATGTTCTTTTTGGTCAGCAGTGGTTTTCGCCTTGGAACTCTGCCATTCATGCCATTTTTGCTCAGTCTCTTTCTTATGGCTGAGTCATGAACATTGACCTTAACTGAGGCAAGTGAGGCCTGCAGTTCTTTAGATGTTTTTTCTGGGCTCTTTTGTGACCTCTTGGATGAGTTGTCGCTTCACTCTGGGGGTAATTTTTGTAGGCCGGCCATTCTTGGGAAGGTTCACCACTGTTCCATGTTTTCTCTATTTGTGGATAATGGCTCTCACTGTGGTTCGCCGGAGCCCCAAAGCTTTAGAAATGGCTTTGTAACCTTTTCCAGACTGACAGATGTCAATTACTTTGTTTGTCATCATTTCCTGAATTTCTTTAGATTGTGACATGATGTCTTCATTTTTGGGTTCTTTTGGCCTACTTCACTTTGTCTGACAGGTTCTATTTAAATGATCTCTTGATTCAACAGGTCTGGCAGTAATCAGGCCTGGGCGTGGCTAGTGAAATTGAACTTAGCTTTTCCACAGTTACTTCATGTTTTAACAAGGGGGGCAATTACTTTTTCACATAAGGCCATGTAGGTTTGCATAGTTTTTTTCCTTAATAAATAAAATCATCACTTAAGAACTGCATTTTGTGCTTACTTGGGTTATCTTTGTCTAACATATAAATGTGACAAACATGGAAAAAATAAGAAATCAGGAAGGGGGCAAATAATTTTCCACAGCACTGTAAGTGCCATTTCTGTCAAGGTGTTCAAGGTCAGAGTATTGGACAAAGGAAAGGAGGGATCCACTGACCTTTCAGCATAATACACAAACTGAAGTCCATTTAATTAAAAATAGTGCAACATGGTGTGAACTATAAGTATTATAATTTACTATGGATATGTTAATGGACAGTTTGTTTGCTTTGCCTTTTTCTACCTTTCACTTTCATATAAGTTATCCTTTAAGAAAGTAGTTGAGATGTGGGCTAAAGAATTGCTAGACTTTAATTTGAAAGTTTGGTTGTTTATGTGGTTTGCACCTCAACTTGTTTGCTTTTATTCATGCATTTTGCTTTTCATTAGTTTATTACTTTTGCTGCTTTAAGTTGAATGTTAAAGATCATGTCCTGAATTTATTATGTGTCTCAGAATTACAATTAAATCACAGTAGGATAAGAATTTGTCGTATCAAGAGTAGAACATGAGAAGTATTTACAAAGCATTCTGGTCCCAGCTTTAGCATGGAGTAGGAGACCACGTCTGAGAAGTGATTTTATAGCACCTCTTGCTGCAAATTAACACTTGTGATGATGTAACAATTTTGCTATGCAAAGACAATTGCTACCACGTTGCATCATCATGAATAATATTATAACACACACTCACCGAATGAGAGTAAAGCCCAATAATAGACGTGTTTATTTAACATTGAATGATCCACAGCCGTACTTTCGGAAGAATTACCTTCCCACTGTTATGACACAAGGGTAATACCTCGCAAAGTAATAGTTATACTGAAAATAGCCACGGATATTTCTGCACTGCTACTGAAAATGCATTCCCCTCTTTCACTGTTCCTGATCATTTTCCACTGTGGTGTGCCATGCCTCTCTCCGTGATCTCCTCTTATCATCTGCAGCAGCTAGGCTCTATTTATTTAATGCCCTGGGAGTCTCTGTCTAGTAAGGTATAAGGCAAAAGTCCCAGGAGTTTGTGAAATGCAGAGCCCAGCGTACTTGTGTGACATTTTACTGTCAATCGCCCATCCAGCCCTTCTTATCAGTTTGCATCAGTGGCCTCCTGTGTGTTGATATTAATTGCATATGCGTGCTCATTCACGCATGGGGCAATATTAACAACTCAACCTAATTTTGCAATATCTACTATGGGGATAGTAGGTTTTACACTGAAAATGTGCCAAACCATGGTAAAATGTTTTGGTTTAATTCAACCCTTTAAATTGAAAAATGGGTTTTGTCATACTACTAGTAGTATTGCAAGCCACTGAAAGAACTTCATTATTTTTGTGATTTGAAGGGCAAAACATTTTTTACTTTTCCCAGGCTTCAGCTCGCAAAATCAATTTATTATGTAATCAAAAATGCAACTCGGAGGCATTGCCTTACAAATGAAAATTTTACCCCTCTTTTAATGACACCGTATAATGTAAGGAGGAAACAATGGTTTTCTACTTCTAACCCAGAGTGTCAGCAATAGTTAATTACACACAAAAATGTGCGTACTATTATGATAGCTGTGTGTGATGCTGGCAGTGTAAGTAACAGATGTAACCATCTCTCATGAGAAATTGTAGAGGTGATGATAGTACATCACAATTATGATCAGCTCTAGTAACATGAACACGACTGAAACGTAATGTACGGAGTTGCATGATCTGACCTGTCATACGGTTTGTGACATAACGATACTAATAGCGTCCCTTGAAAGCATGTTACACTGTTAAGATAAATGAAGAAAGATTAGGAGGAAGTGGTGTTTTTCCCAGAGCATGGTGCTTGGCATTGATTGAAGTTAGAATTTTTAGAGATCTGCAAAATGTGAAAGACCACCTGTATCTGCTGCTGGTGTTTTGTTCAGTACAAGATGTTCTTTTTTTTGTCAAAAATAAAATGGTTTTCTCTATTAGCCTTCTTACTGAGAGAGTCTAGAATACTTTAGGTATTTACCAGTAAGCACTGCGGACAAACCCACTTGTAAACAGAACGAGTATAAATTACACTAAGAAGCAAAACCAGGCAGTTTCCAAAAATATCACATTGGGCTTAGGATGCATTTTTTCAATGTTATTTTAATGTGAGTATATCAACCATAAGAGATTTTTGCAATTTCAAAGGTCTACAAATTGCATGATAAGTTTATTTTTCAGAGTTAGCTGTTTGAAGCAAGTCTGTAAATTGGAGGGACTTTGAAATTAGAGAGTTTTTTTTTTCAGTTTAAAACAAGGCAAATATTTTAAGTTGGATGTCAAATGTCCACATAAGAACAACTTTCATATTTGTAGATGAAAATATTTTCCATCAGCAGAGGGTGAGATGTAATTGGAGGGTTTTAAAAGTGTAGTATCATGGTTGACACTTCACACTCTGCTAGAAACCAAACTTTATACAGCATTAAGCAATGGTGCTTCTTGAATACAAAACAGATTCTTCCACTTTTGGCAGTACTCTTTTCTCAGCCATAGCTTTGTTTAGGTCAAGAAGGTATTGCTTTGTTCTGAGTAAATTGTGGGAATAGTAGTACTGCTCTCCAGAATTCTTTGGAACAAAAATATAAAAAACACCCATTATAATGGTATCAATGATTGCAGATTTTTAGTGCAGTTTTCAGGATTTCTCCTACTTACTTGAGAGGGTTACAAATGGGGTCTTGATGCTAATAAATGAATAAATCTTACTAATTTCTGGGTATTTCCTGTATTCTTCATGTGAAGCTTAAATTCATGCCTGTGTTTAAATGGATGCCTACTGTAGTTTGGTTTGAATACAGTATGTAGAAGGCATAATTTTTTTTATTTGGAAAAGTAGTTGGATAATATGTATATGTGGTCTGCCAGTTTATGGTTGTCTCATAGTATTCTACTATTTTCATTATTTATAATTGTTGTGTTCAAAATATTTTCTATTTACTTTTTTGTGTATACATTTGGGGGC